>NW_026753750.1:978-1327 GCF_022355385.1 Mustela nigripes
ATTGCTTCTTTCTTTTATGACACACACAGAAAAAAAAAAATTGACACATTTGCTCAAGACCAACCAGAATCATTTTAACCCATCAAAATTGATGGGAGGCCTTCACTGCCAAAGTCCCTGCTGGGTTTTCACAATTCATTGCAGACAATCTGCTACTCCCATTACGATAAAGGAGAGAAGAGTCATAATCAGGGAAGAAAGTTAGATAAATACTTGTAATTATCATGGAATTATTTAGCCTGCTATAGGATTATTATTATTAGTGTCATTTGATAATTTTCTCTCATTTTATTAAACACAAGTGTGAGTAATTACCCTACCTAATATTTCTCTGTATTGGCTGACTAGC
>NW_026753751.1:0-1327 GCF_022355385.1 Mustela nigripes
ACTCTGGAGCCACTGGAGGCTGGAAATACACAAAGTCTCCATGAGGGCCATCCTCTGTGTGGATATAGACCTCTGGAAGTGCTCTGAGGATCCTCTCTCCTAGCTGGATGGATGTGTGTGACCCTGTAATTTACACCAGAATGAAAAATGTACCATTGGGTGGAAGGACCATACCACAGGACTTTGTGTATTGTGATCCCACTTAGGGGAAGTAGAGGGCCATGTGCATTTTCTGGGGGCAGGCACCTGGGTACAGTCAGGCGCGATCATGCACTAGGGGCACACCCTGGACAGGTACCAAGGAGGACAATAGGCCCAGGCCTGGGTGGGAAGTTGTGGGGACCCGGACCAGTGGCCAGAGGGCCTTGGCTGTTCAGAGCTACCTGAACAGAAGAGGCGTGTGGGAGTGAGCGGCAGGAGGTGGAGTGGGGGGGTGGAGGGGTAGGGAAGGGGCATGCAGCCATTGCCTGGAAAGGTCTGTATGCTTAGGCACAAGGAAGCTCTGGAGAGGGGCGTGGGGGAGGGGCATGCAGGCTTTGCCTGGTAACTTCTGTATGCTTAGGTACACCTGAGCTCACAGAGGGGGCGGGGGAGGGGCATGCAGGGGTTGCCTGGAAACGTCTGTAGTCTTTTGATTCTTAGCCTTGCGCAGCTTGGTGTTCTGGGACACTTGGCGGGGTACTCTGACTGGGCTGGACGCTTTTGTACCGTGGACCAGGACAGTTGTATGACCGTCAAATGTTCTCCTGGGCTGGTAGGCTGGGCTCTGGCCTAGGCCATTCCCTAGGGGCCATGGACAGCCGCCACACCTCTTTGACCAGGGACATCGATATTAAGAGACATGTGCTGGGGAAAGGGACTTTCCCTGGGGATGCCAGGATTTGGCTGATGTCATCTTAACCCAGACACAGATCAGTAGACTCCTCCATGAGATTGAAACATTGGAGGCTGAAGTGACTCATTGGAACTTGTGCCAGTGTTCCAACCAGGGACCAAATACCATCAACACAGAAAAACTGTGGAAACTGAAGAGCCACATCAGGGACCTAGAGCAGCGGCGGCAGCGGGAGCTGGACAAACATCAGCTGTAGGTGGCAGGGTTGCAAAACACCCACGGGCAGAAGCTAGCAGACCTCACTGAATGGCACTGCCAACAACTTAGAGACTATCAATGGATGGATCGGCTCTCCAAAGAGAAGATTGGGAAACTCACTCAAATTATCCAGCAAAAGGATTTGGAAATTCAGGATCTTTCTAGGAAAATCTCTGTGGCTTCTCACTGCCAGAATGGGCACGTGGAACAACTTCAGCGCCAATTGCAAGAGTG
>NW_026753752.1:0-1327 GCF_022355385.1 Mustela nigripes
CAGGGGCAATCTGAGCCCATCTGAGCACCTACCTGCACTCAGACCCGTAGACTGGTGTCCCCAGAAATAAAAAGGAACGAACAGGCCCCTGGGAACTAATCGGATCCATTGCTTTGTTTTCCAGGCATTTCTCCTCAGAGGATTTCAATACCAGCATATGGCTGTTTCTTGACTCGCCCATCAGAACAAATCTCATGTACCCATGGGAAACTTGCACGTTGGAGCTGTGTCAAAGCCTCTGTTTAGGAGACCCCTTCAGGGCCCCAGTGCCAACGCTTCTTCCAAGGTCTCCATAGACACAAAGACATATTAGGACACATCCACGGGAGAGTCCATTTCAACTCAGCCTCCTCGGTTGCTTCCCCAGATCCAGCAGATCGAACCTGTCTTGTTGCTGGGAGACAACTGGAATGCGAGGTGGGCTACCCAGCCATCCATCCTTAGAACCCTGCTCGGAATCGTTGGCCTGGAGCCAACCAACTGGTCTCCTTTGTCCTGCAGAATAATCTTTGAAGTGGGAGCTTCTCACAACTCCCATCGTGGGAAAACCCCCATGGCCTCGTGGATCCACCCCCCCTTCAAGAAGGGGCCATCAGGGAAAGAAAGTCCAACCTGAGGGATCGTCTGATCCTCGCCCTGAAATCAGATGCACGAGATCTCGATTCTAGTCTATAGATTGTGCCTGTCATATCCTCACACAGAAACCTAAGCCTAGCTTGGTTTCTCAAACTACCGTCCTCAGAATACTGGCCCACAAGCCCTCCAGTTTGGCAATCCAGAACTACAATGCAGCACTCTGCCTGCCCTCAAGACGAAAAACATTGCCCTCTGGGGCTACCAAGAAACCCCAAATGAGGATCAACCTGCACACTTTTGGCTGTACCCCAGATATATAGGCTGACCTGGGCACTAATGCCCTTTCGGACCCAGCTTGAGCCTGGACCTCCTGGCCCCACCCAGACAGATAGCCGCACATTGAGCACATCAGACCCGCCATGGCCTTAGGTCGTCATCTCTTCCCTACCTCAGTTTTCAGGCTTCAGAACCTAGACCTTAACTCCAATCACTGCCCAGGGGTGACTGTGATGCAGAAATCAGAACTCTTCCTTACACATGCCAAGAAACCTTTGGTTGGCATGTTGTCCAACGTTCAGGTTCGGAGAAACCAGCATTCACTCTTAGGCCCCGCCCATTCTTGAGTGCGACGGGGGCATAACATGCATTGTGACCCTCATCGTGAGTCCTGTCCTCTAGTAAGTCCTCTCAGAGGCTGGACACTTAGATGTCATCATGGGCTTGACATGTCCCTAGGCCCCAATTTTTGACC
>NW_026753753.1:0-551 GCF_022355385.1 Mustela nigripes
GAAAAACAAAACAAAACAAATCAAAAACACCAGAACAACGGACTTCTACCATTGGAATTCTTCCATCCCACAGAATGACCCCAAACTCTTTGGAAGGGGCCAAACCCCCAGTGAGTAGACTCATCCAATTCCCATGAAGTCACCCGGAAATTTCACGACCATGAGTGCCACAATATCCAGCGACAAAAACTTGAGCAAGAGCCTCACACTAGCCCTTTTTTCATATCCCGAAGAGTTCTCCTCTAGGTCTGTACATCAGTCCTGCCATACCTGTAACCTGAAACATAAGCATAGTTTGTGTTTTCAGACAACTGTCCAAAGCCCTGGCCTACAAACCCTACAGGCTCAGGCCCCTGGAGCCAAACCTGACGACTGTGCTTGCCCTCCCCAAGGGAATTGTATGTGCCCATTCCAAGGCCACAACCCTACTAAGAAGATAAACCTCCAAAGTCCCTGAGGCCATCCCAATATTTGTGTCTTCCCAGGACAAACGGGGCAATCTGGGCCCATCTGAGTGCCGGTAGGTGCTCAGATGGGCCCAGATTGCCCCT
>NW_026753753.1:651-1327 GCF_022355385.1 Mustela nigripes
AAACCTCCAAAGTCCCTGAGGCCATCCCAATATTTGTGTCTTCCCAGGACAAACGGGGCAATCTGGGCCCATCTGAGCACCTACCGGCACTCAGACCCATAGATTGTTGTCCCCAGAAGTAAAAAGGAACGAACAGGCCCTTAGGCACATATCGGATTCATTGCTTGGTTTCCAGGTATCTCTCCTCAGAGGGCTGTATTTCAATAACAGCATATGGCTGTTTCTTGACTCACCCATCAGAACAAATCTCATCTACACATGGGAATCTTGCACGATGCAGCTATGTGAAAGCCTCTCTTTAGGAGAACACTTCAGGGCCCCAGTGCCTCCGCTTCATTCCAAAATCTCCATAGACACAAAATCATATTAGGACACATCCACGGGAGAGTCCATTTCAACTCAGCCTCCTCGGTTGCTCCCCCAGATCCAGCAGTTCTAACCTGTCTTGTTGCTTGGAGACAATTGGAAATCGAGGTGGGCTACGCAGCCATCCATCCTTAGAACCCTGCTCGGAATTGTTGACCTGGAGCCAACAAACAGGTCTCAATTGTCCTGCAGAAGAATCTTTGCAGTTGGGAGCTTCTCACAACTACCATCGTGGGAAAACACCCATGGCCTCGTGATCCAACCCCCCTTCAAGAAGGGGCCATCAGGGACAGAATGTCCAACCTGAGCG
>NW_026753754.1:0-1327 GCF_022355385.1 Mustela nigripes
CAGGAGGAAGTATTCAAAAACATTTTCCTAATGTTTCTCAAGCTTGCCTCTAATGGAATTGTCTGCTTGTTTCCAATGATGAATCAAAACACAGTAGTTTGTTTCCATATTATTACAGTGAAGATATTGAATATTCTTTATCTCTCCCTACACCTGGGGTGACATTAACAAGACTGGAATACTAGAAATTATTGAGCCATTTTTATTCCTACTAATAGCCCAGCAATTCCAATCAGCCTATAGGATGCTGGTTACTTCCAGCATTAAATTTATGTTACTTTCAAGTCAGGGTTGGAGCATCACATGATGGGAGGAGAAGAGAAAATTAGGGCAGAGAAGGAATAGGAAAAGAGGCTGGGGTGAAATGGAGCAGATTTACAAATGAGAATATTTGAGCTAAATATAATAGGGTACATTTGTACCCGTGGTTAGTAATAAGCACAAAATTTTCAAGGACATTTCTTTTGCTAAAGGTTCTGTTGCCCGAATAAGCATGGTTCACATTTTATTTGGTTTTATGCAGCATTTATTAGATTTATTAGGATGCTTTCATATTTTCTAAACCCACTTTTAAAAATGGCTTTTTGGATCTCGTACACACACTCTATAGTGTGGTTGGGTATGTGTATGTATGACTGTAGGTATGCGTGTTTGTGTGTAGGTATGTGTATGCATGCATGGGTATCTGTGTGTAAGTTGGTGTGTATATGTGTAAATGCATGCATGTATATAAATGGGGGTGTAGGTGTGTAAGTGGGTGTGTCTGTGTGCTTATGTGTGTATGTGTTTATGCATGTGTATGTTCCTTATTTGTACTTGTATGTATTTGCATGCACGTTCATGCATATGTGAGTGTACTTGTGTAAGTAAGTGTGTTTGTGCGTATATGTGTGTCTGTAACTCTTTGTGACAAATGCGACAAATGTGACAGTTATTACAAAGGCAAAGTTTTCATGTTTGTGTTTTCAGAACACTGAATGTCAACTTCCTGCACCATGCTGACTGGCAGAAATTAAGTTGCAAAACACATGCTCTGAGTTATACATTGGACTAACAACACTCCATTTGTTGACAGCTCTTATTGAATTAAATGTCATTTTTTTTCTTGTTCTATCGGTTAAGTGGCTTCAGAAAGGTAAGTTTTCATTCTAGAAACCATACTAATTTGAACAGCATTATAGTTCAGGTTTGGAAAATACAGTAAATAGCTTTGTACTTAAAAGCTTTGTTGATATACTAAATTTATGTTTTCATTTACCTTGTTGTTGTTGTTGTTATTGTTGGAGGATTTATGTTAAGTGACACAGTTATTAGAGATAAAAAAAAA
>NW_026753755.1:0-1327 GCF_022355385.1 Mustela nigripes
CATATTGGGCTTGCCATGCCCCTAGTCCCAAATTTTTAACCATAGTTCGGGTTGTCCCTTCACTCTTCCTCAGGGCTCTGCTTTGGAATTTCTCCTTTGGTGGGACACCTGGGGTAACAAACCTGAAAGGAGTCCTCCCATCCCACAGATTGACGAAAAACAATTGGGATCGGGCCAAGTCCACAGAAAGCAAGATTCGTCCATGGCCCATGAGGCCTCCCCAACATTCCACGGCCATCGCTGATACGAAATCCAGAGACAAAAGCCTGAGCACGCGCCTCAGACTCGCTCATTCTTCATATCCTAAAGAGTTCTTCAGATAAGAACCTAGACGGCAGTCGAAGGCACTCAAAATATATAGTCTAACCTGGGCACTAATGCACTGTCTGACAACCTAGCCCAAACCTCGTGACCAACACCCAGAGGTTGACCGCACACTGAGCACATCAGACCCGCCATGGCCTTAGGTCATCATCTCTTCCCTACCTCAGTTTTCAGGCTTCAGAACCTAGAACTTATCTCCAATCCCTGCCCAGGGGTGACTGTGATGCAGAAATCAGAACTCTTCCTTACCCATGGCAAGAAAGCTTGTGGTTGGCATGTTGTCCAAAGTTCAGTGTAGGAGAAACCACCATTCACCCTGAGTCCCGCCCATTCTTGAGTGCGACGAGGGCATAAACACGAATTGTGACCCTCAGCGTGAGTTCTGTCCTCTAGTACGTCCTCTCAGTGGTTGGACCATTAGATGTCATAAAGGGCTTGACATGTCCCTAGGCCCCAATTTTTAACCAGATTTCTGTTTGTCCAGTCGCCCCTCCCCAGGGCTCTACTCTGGAATCCCTCATTTGGTGGGACACCTGAGGTTGAAAAACAAAACCAAACAAAATAATAACAACAGAACAACGGACTTCTTCCATCCCACAGAATAACCCCAAACTCTTTGGACGGGGCCAAACCCCCAGAGAGTAAGACTCGTCCATTTCCCATGAAGACACCCGGAAATTTCACGACCATGTGTGACAAGATATCCAGAGACAAAAACTTGAGCAAGATCCTCACACTCGCCCTTTTTTCATATCCTGAAGAGTTCTCCTCATGGTCTGTAGATCATTCCTGCCATACCTATGACCCGAAACAGAAGCGGAGTTTGTGTTTTCAGACAACTGTCCAAACTGCCCTGGCCTACAAACCCTACAGGCTCAGGCCCCTGGATCCAAACCTGAGGACTGTGCTTGCCCTCTCTAAGGGAATTGTATGTGCCCATTCCAATGGCCACTATCCTAATAACAGGATAAACCTCCAATGTCCCTGAGGCCATCCCAATATT
>NW_026753756.1:0-1327 GCF_022355385.1 Mustela nigripes
CATACAGCAATTCAGCAACGTGGCAGGATACAAAGTCAATGTGCAGAATTCAGTGGCTTTCTTATACACTAACAATGAAAATACAGAAAGGGAAATTAGAGAATCAATTTCATTTACTATAGCACCAAGAACCATAAGATACCTGGGAATAAACCTAACCAAAGCGGTAAAGGATCTGTACTCAAGGAACTACAAAACACTCATGGAAGAAGTTGAAGAAGACACAACAAGACAGAAGACCATTCCATGCTCTTGGATCAGAAGAATAAACATTGTTAAAATTTCTATACTACCTAGAACAATCTATACTTTTAATGCCATTCCTATCAAAATTCCACCGGTATTCTTCAAAGATCTGGAGCAAATAATCCAAAAATTTGTATGGAATCAGAAGAGACCCCGAATTGCTAAGGAAATGTTGAAGAACAAAACTAAAGCTAGGGGCATCACATTACCTGATTTCAAGCTTTATTACAAAGCTATGATCACCAAGACAGCATGGTACTGACATAAAAATAGACACATAGACCAGTGGAACAGAGTAGAGAGCCCAGATATGGACCCTCAACTCTATGGTCAATTAATCTTCGACAAGGGCGCCTGGGTGGCTCAGTGGGTTAAGCCACTGCCTTTGGCTCAGGTCATGATCTCAGGTCCTGGGATCGAGTCCCGCATTGGGTTCTCTGCTCCGCGGGGAGCCTGCTTCCTCCTCTCTCTCTGCCTGCCTCTCTGCCTACTTGTGATCTCTCTGTGTCAAATGAATAAATAAAATCTTTAAAAAAAATAATAATCTTCGACAAAATAGAAAAAAATATGCAGTGGAAAAAAGACAGTCTCTTCAATAAATGGTGCTGGGAAAACTGGACAGCTATAAGTAGAAGAATGAAACTTGACCATTCTCTTTCACTGTATACAAAGATAAACTCAAAATGGATAAAAGACCTCAATGTGAGACAGGAATCCATCAGAATTCTAGAGGAGAACATAGGCAGTAATCTCTTCAATATCAGCCACAGCAACTTCTTTCAAGATATGTCTCCAAAGGCAAAGGAAACAAAAGCGAAAATAAACTTTGGGACTTCATCAAAATCAAAAGCTTCTGCACAGCAAAGGAAACAGTCAACAAAACAAAGAGGCAACCCACGGAATGGGAGAAGATATTTGCAAATGACAATACAGACAAAAGGCTGATATCCAGTATCTATAATGAACTCCTCAAACTCAACACACACGAAACAGGCAAACATATCAAAAAATGGGCAGAAGATATGAACAGACAATTCTCCAATCAAGACCTACAAATGGCTATCAGACACATGAAAAAATG
>NW_026753757.1:0-1326 GCF_022355385.1 Mustela nigripes
AGGGAGACAAACCATAAAAGACTGAATCTCACAAAACAGACTGAGGGTTGCTGGGGGGAGGTGTGTTGGTAGAGGATGGTGGGGGTATGGATATTGGGGAGGGTATGTGCTATGATGAGTGCTGTGAAATGTGTAAACCTGGTGATTCACAGACCTGTACCCCTAGGGATAAAAACAAATTATATGTTTATAAAGAAAAATTTTTAAAAAGTTTTTTAAAATCCATTAAAAAAAAACACATATTGCAATCCCAGAGCTAATCTCATATTCAATCAGAAAAGTTTGAAAGTTTTCCCCTTAAAGATCAGAAACAAGACAAGTGTGTCCACTTTCACTACTCTCATTTGACATAGTACTGGATGTCCTAGCCAGAGAAACAAGCAGCACAAAGAAATAAAAGACTCAAAAAAAAAAAAAAAAAAAGGAAGAAGTAAAATTTTCTTTTTTTGGATAACATGAACTTACATGTAAAAAAATCCTAAAAACTTCATAAAAATATTTGAATAAACAAATTTAGTAAAGCTGCCAAATACAAGATCAATATATAAAAGACAAGAATTTTGTTTTGTTTCATTTTTTTTTTTAATATGGAATGCTTCCCAGTTTTTCATGTCATCCTTGTTCAGTGATCACGCTAATCTTCTCTGCATCATTCCAATTTTAGTATATGTGCTGCCAAAGTAAGCACAAGACAGGAGCATTTTAACACTCTAATGATGAACTATCTGAAAAAATAAAGAGAACAATCTAATTCACAAGAGCATCAAAAATAATAAAATACTTAGGAAAAGATTTAACTAAGAATATGAAATATCTGTACCCCATAAACTATGACATTGATAAAGAAATTGAAGGAGACACAAATGGAAAGATAGCCCATATTTATGAATGGTAAGAATTAACATTGTTAAAATGTCCATACTACCGAAAACCATCTCTAAATTCAATTCCTATCAAAAATCCAATGTTAGGGGTGCCTGGATGACTCAGTGGGTTAAGCCACTGCCTTCGGCTCAGGTCATGATCCCAGGGTCCTGGGATCGAGCCCTGCATCAGGCTCTCTGCTCAGCAGGGAGCCTGCTTCCTCTTCTCTCTCTGCCTGCCTCTCTGCCTGCTTGTCATCTCTCTCTGTCAAATAAATAAATAAAGAATCTTTAAAAACACCCAATATTATTTTTTTACAGAAGTAAGTAAAGAATCCTAAAATTTATATGAGACCATAAAAGACAACAAATAATCAAAGCAGTTCTGAGAAAGAATGAAGAAGAGAAATTACACTTCTTGATTTGAAACTATACTACAAAGCCCTCATGCTCAAAACAATAA
>NW_026753758.1:0-1326 GCF_022355385.1 Mustela nigripes
ATATGATACTATATGTGGAAAACCCAAAAGACTCCACTCCAAAACTGCTAGAACTTGTACAGGAATTCAGTAAAGTGTCAGGATATAAAATCAATGCACAGAAATCAGTTGCATTTCTCTATACCAACAACAAGACGGAAGAAAGAGAAATTAAGGAGTCAATCCCATTTACAATTGCACCCCAAACCATAAGATACCTAGGAATAAACCTAACCAAAGAGGCTAAGAATCTATATTCAGAAAACTATAAAGCACTCATGAAAGAAATTGAGGAAGACACAAAGAAATGGAAAAATTTTCCATGTTCCTGGATTGGAAGAATATATATTATGAAAATGTCTATGCTACCTAAAGCAATCTACACATTTAATGCAATTTCCTATCAAAGTACCATCCATCTTCTTCAAAGAAATGGAACAAATAATTCTAAAATTCATATGGAACAAGAATACACTTCGAATAGCCAAAGGGATATTGAAAAAGAAAGCCAAAGTTGGTGGCATCACAATTCTGGACCCCAAGCTCTATTACAAAGGTGTCATCATCAAGACAGCATGGTACTGGCACAAAACCAGACACATAGATCAATGGAACAGAATAGATAGCCCAGAAATAGACCCTCGACTCTATGGTCCACTAATCTTCGACAAAGCAGGAAAGAATGTCCAATGGAAAAAAGACAGCCTCTTCAATAAATGGCGTTGGGAAAATTGGACAGCCACATGCAGAAAAATGAAATTAGACCATTTCCTTACACCACACACAAAAATAGACTCAAAATGGATCAAGGACCTCAATGCCAGAAAGGAATCCATCCAAATCCTTGAGGAGAACACAGGCAGCAACCTCTTCGACCTCAGCCGCAGCAACATCTTCCTAGGAACTTCGCCAAAGGCAAGGGAAGCAAGGGCAAAAATGAACTCTTGGGATTTTATCAAGATCAAAAGCTTTTGCGCAGCAAAGGAAACAGTTAACAAAATCAAAAGAGAACTGACAGAATGGGAGAAGATATTTGCAAACGACATATAAGATAAAGGACTAGTGTCCAAAATCTATAAAGAACATAGCAAACTCAACACCCAAAGAACAAATAATCCAATCAAGAAATGAACAGAGGACATGAACAGACATTTCTGCAAAGAAGACATCCAGATGGCCAACAGACACATGAAAAAGTGCTCCATATCACTTGGCATCAGGGAAATACAGATCAAAACCATAATGAGATATCACCACACTCCAGTCACAATGGCTAAAATCAACATGTCAGGAAATGACTGATGCTGGTGAGGATGTGGAGAAAGGGGAACCCTCCTACACTGTTGG
>NW_026753759.1:0-1326 GCF_022355385.1 Mustela nigripes
AATTGTATGTGTCCATTCCAATGGCCACAACCCTACTAATAGGAAAAACCTCCAAAGTCCCTGAGGCCATTCCAATATTTGTGGCTTCCCACGACAAACAGGGACAATCTGGGTCCATCTGAGCACCTACCCGCACTCAGACCCGTAGACTGATGTGCCCAGATGTAAAAAGGAACGAACAGGCCCCTAGGCACCTATCGGATCCATTGCTTTGGTTTCCTAGCATCTCTCCTCGGAGGCCTGGATTTCAATAACGGCATATGGCTGTTTCTTGACTCACCCATCAGAACAAATCTCATCTACACATGGGAAACTTGCACGATGGAGCTGTGTGAATGCCTCTCTTTAGGAGAACCTTTCAGGGCCCCAGTGCCACCGCTTCATTCCAAGTTCTCCATAGACACAAAATCATATTAGGACACATCCACTGGAGAGTCCTTTTCAACTCAGCCTCCTCGGTTGCTCTCCCAGATCCAGCAGATCTAAACTGACTTGTTGCGTGGAGACAATTGGAATGCGAGGTGGGCTACCCAGCCATCCATCCTTAGAACCCACCTCGGAATCGTTGACCTGGAGCCAACCAACAGGTCTCAATTGTCCTGCAGAAGAATATTTGCAGTTGGGAGCTTCTCACAACTCCCATCGTGGGAAAGCCCCCATGGCCTCGTGATCCAACCCCCCTTCAAGAATGGGCAATCAGGGACAGACTGTCCAACCTGAGCGATCATCTGATCTTCGCCCTGACTTCAGATGCACGAGATCTCGATTCAGGTCTGTAGATTGTGCCTGCCATATCCTCACTCAGAGACCTAGGCGTAGCTTGGTTTCTCAGACTGCCGTCCTCAGAGTACTGGCCCACAAGCCCTCCAGTTTGGCAATCCAGAACTACAATGCAGCACTCTGCCTGCCCTCCAGAAGAAAAACATTGCCCTCTAGGGCTACCCAGAAACCCCAAATGAGGATCAACCTCCACGCCATGCGGCTGTACCCCAAATATATATGCTGACCTGGGCACTAATGCCCTTTCTGACACAGCCTGAGCCTGGACCTCCTGGCCCCACCCAGACAGCTGGCCGCACAGTGAAGACATCGGTCCCGCCATGGCCTTAGGTCGTCATCTCTTCTCAACCTCGGTTTTCAGGATTCAGAACCTAGACCTTATCTACAATCGCTGCCCGGGTTAGAAAATGATGCCGAAATCAGAACTCTTTCCCTCCAGAAGTAAAATGTTGCCCTATAGGGCTAACCAGAAACGCCAAATGAGTAACAACCTGCATGCCACTCGACCATACCCCAATTATACAATCTAGCGTGTGCACTAAAGCC
>NW_026753760.1:0-830 GCF_022355385.1 Mustela nigripes
GGAATGCGAGGTGGGCTACCCAGCCATCCATCCTTAGAACACTGCTCGGAATCCTTGTCCTGGAGACAACCATCAGGTCTCAATTGTCCTGCAGAAGAATCTTTGCAGTTGGGTCTTCTCACAACTCCCATCGTGGGAAAACCCCCATGGCCTCGTGATCCACGCCCCCTTCAAAAAGGGGCCATCAGGGACAGACTGTCCAAACGGAGCGATCGTCTGATCCTCGCCGTGACTTCAGATGCACGTGATCTCGATTCAGGTCTGTAGATTGTGCCTGCCATACATTCGCCAAGTATCCTAGGCCTAGCTTGGGTTCTCAGACTTCCGTCCTCAGACTACTGGCCCACAAGCCCTCCATTTTGGCAATCCAGACTACAATGCAGCGCTCTGCCTGCCCTCCAGAAGAAAAACATTGCCCTCGGGGGTTACCCAGAAACCCCAAATGAGAATCAGCCTGCACGCCATTCGGCTGTACCCCAAATATAGAGGCTGACGTGGGCACTAATGCCCTTTCTGACACAGCCTGTGCCTGGTCCTCCTGGCCCCACCCAGAGAGCTGGCCGCACACTGATCACATCGTACCCGCCATGGCCTTAGTTCGTTATCTCTTCTCAACCTCAGTTTTCAGGCTTCAGAACCTAGGCCTTATCTCCAATCATGGCCCGGGTTTGTAAAGGATGCAGAAATCAGAACTCTTTCCCCATTGCAAGAAACCTTGTGGTTTGCATGTTGTCCAAAGTGCAGTGTAGTTGAAATCAGTGTGGCCCATGAGGCCCCGTCCATGCTTGCTGGCCACATTGGTCACAAACACACATTGTGACCCTCAGCCG
>NW_026753760.1:930-1326 GCF_022355385.1 Mustela nigripes
AGATTCGTCCATGGCCCATGAGGCCTCCCCAACATTCCACAGCCACACCTGATACAAAATCCAGAGACAAAAGCCTGAGCACGCGCCTCAGCCTCGATCATTCTTCATATCCTGAAGTGTTCTTCAGATAAGAACGTACACGACACTCGAATGCACCCAAAATATATAGTCTAACCTGGGCACTAATGCACTGTCTGACAACCTGAGCCCGGACCTCGTGACCAACACCCAGACAGCTGACCGCACACTGAGCACATCAGACCCGCCATGGCCTTAGGTCATCATCTCTTCCCTACCTCAGTTTTCAGGCTTCAGAACCTAGACCGTATTTCCAGTCACTGCCCAGGGGTGACTGTGATGCAGAAATCAGAACTCTTCCTTACCCATGGCAACAAA
>NW_026753761.1:0-1326 GCF_022355385.1 Mustela nigripes
AAATCTGAGGACACAAGCAAGGCTTAGGTTTTTAGGTGAGGACATGGCAGGCACAATCTACAGACTTGAACCGAGATCTCGTGTATCTGACGTCAGGGTGAGGATCAGACGATATTTCAGGTAGGACCTTGTGTCCCTGATGGCCCCTTTATGAAGGGGGGGGGATCATGTGGCCATGGGCGTTCTCTCACGATGCGAGTTCTGAGAAGCTCCCAACTGCAAAGATTCTTCTGCAGGACAATTGAGACCTGTTGGTTGGCTCCAGGCCAAAGATTCGGAGGAGGGTTTTAAGGATGGATGGCGTGGTAGGCCACCTCACATTCCAATTGTCTCCTAGCAACAAGACAAGTTAGATCTGCTGGATCTCGAGGAGCAACCGAATACGCTCAGTTGAAATGGACTCTCCTGTGGATGGGTCCTAATGTGTTTTTGTGTCTATGGATACCTTGGAATGACGCGGTGGCACTGGGGCCATAAAGGGTTCTACTAAACAGATGCTTTGACATCGCTCCCACGTGCAAGTTTCCCATGTGTAGATGAGATTTGTTCTGATGGGTGACTCAAGAAACAGCCATATGCTGGTATTGAAATCCAGTCCTCTCAGGAGAGATGCCTGGAAACCAAACAATGGAACCGATTAGGGCCTAGGGGTCTGTTCGTTCCTTTTTACCACTGGGGATATCAGTCTACAAGTTTGCATGCAGGTAGGTTCTCAGTTGGGCTCAGATTGCTCCTGTTTGTCCTGGGAAGCCACAACTATTGGGATGGCCTCAGGGACTTTGGAGGTTTATCCTATTAGTAGCGTTTTGGCCATTGGAATGGGCACAAAGAATTCCCTTGGAGAGCGCATGTGCAGTCCTCAGCTTGGCTCCAGGGGCCTAAGCCTGTAGGCTGTGTAGGCCAGGTTTGTTTGGACAGTTGTCTGAAAACACAAACTCGGTTTATGTTTCGGGTTATAGGTATGGCAGGACTGATCTACAGACCATGAGGGGAACTATTTTGGATGTGAAAAAAGGGTGAGTGTGAGGCTCTTGCTCAAGTATTTATCTCTGGATATCGTGTCACTCATGGTCGTGAAATTTCCGGGTGACTTCATGGGAAATGGACGAGTCTTACTCCCTGCGTTTTGGCCCAGTCCAAAGAGTTTGGGGTCATTCTGTGGAATGGAAGAAGTCCGTTTTTGTTGTTGTTGTTGTTGTTGTTGTTTTGTTTTGTTTTGTTTTTCAAACTCAGGGGTCCCAACAAATGAGGGATTTCAGAGTAGAGCCCTGGGTAGGGGCGTTTGAACAACCAGAAATCTGGTTAAAATTGGGGCCGAAGGACAGC
>NW_026753762.1:0-1326 GCF_022355385.1 Mustela nigripes
GGCAAAAGCTTTTGATCTTGATGAAATCCCAATAGTTCATTTTTGCCCTTGCTTCCCTTGCCTTTGGCAATGTTCCTAGGAAGATGTTGCTGCAGTTGAGGTCAAAGAGGTTGCTGCCTGTGTTCTCCTCAAGGTTTTTAATGGAATTCCTTTCTCACATTAAGGTCCTTCATCCATTTTGAGTCTTTTTTCATGTGTGGTGTAAGGAAATAGTCCAATTTCATTTTTCTGCATTTGGCTGTCCAATTTTCCCAGCACCATTTGAGAAGAGGCTGTCTTTTTTCCATCAGACATTCCTTCCTGCCTTGTTGAAGATTAGTTGACCATAGAGTTGAGGGTCTATTTCTGGGCTTTCTATTCTGTTCCATTGATCTATGTGTCTGTTTTTGTGCAAGTACCATACTATCTTGATGATGACTGGTTTTTAATAGAGCTTGAAGAGTGGAATTGTGATGCCACCAACTTTGGCTTTCTTTTTCAATATTCCTTTGGCTATTCGAGGCCTTTTCTGGTTCCATAAAATTTTAGGATTGTTTGTTCTATTTCTTTGAAAAAAATGGATGGGGTTCTGATAGGGATTGCATTAAATGTGTAGTCTGCTTTAGGTAGCATAGACATTTTCACAATATTTGTTCTTCCAATCCATGAGCATGGAACATTTTTCCATTTCTTTGTGTCTTCCTCAATTTCTTTCATGAGTACTTTAAAGTTTTCTGAGTATAGATTCTTAGCCTCTTTGATTAGGTTTATTCCTAGGCATCTAATTGTTTGGGGTGCAATTGGAAATGGGATGGACTCCTTAATTTCTCGTTCTTCTGTCTTGTTGTTAGTGTAAAGAAATGCAACTGATTTCTGTGCATTGACTTTATATCCTGATACTTTACTGAATTCCTGTACAAGTTCTAGCAGTTTTTGAGTGGAGCCTCCACATATAATATCATAGCATCTGCAAAGAATGATAGTTTGACTTCTTATTTGCCAGTTTGGATGTCTTTAATTTCCTTTTATTGTCTGATTGCTGAGGCTAGGACTTCTAGTACTATGTTGAACAGCAGTGGTGATAACAGATATCCTTGCCGTGTTCCTGACTTTAGCGGAAAAGCTTTCAATTTTTCTCCATTGAGAATGATATTTGTGGTGGGTTTTTCATAGATGGCTTTGATAATATTGAGGTATGTACCCTCTATCCCCACACTTTGAAGATTTTTAATTAGGAAGGGATGCTGCACTTTGTCAAATGCTTTTTTAGCATCTATTGAGAGTATGATATGGTTCTTAATCTTTCTTTTATTAATGTATTGTATCATATTGATTGATTTGCAGATG
>NW_026753763.1:0-1326 GCF_022355385.1 Mustela nigripes
AATCTGTGGGATGGGAGGACTCCGTTCAGGTTTGTTAACTCAGGTGTCCCACCAAAAGAGGAATTCCAAACAGAGCCCTGGGGAAGAATGAAAGGACAACCCTAACTATGGTTAAAAATTGGGGCCTAGGGGCATGGCAAGCCTAATATGCTGTCTCTCCATCCAGCCACTGAGAGGCCTTACCTGAGGACTGGGCTCAGGCTGAGGGTCACAATGTGTGTTTGTGACCAATGTGGCCCGAGAGCATGGGCGGCGCCTCATGGGCCACACTGGTTTCTACTACCCTGAACCTTGGACAACATGCCAACCACAACGTTTCCTGCCATGGGGAAAGAGTTCTGATTTCTGCATCATTTTCAAACCGGGTCGTGATTGGAGATAAGGTCTAGGATCTGAAGCTTGAAATTCGAGGTTGAGAAGAGATGACGACCTAAGGCCATGACGGTTCCGATGTGCTCAGTGTGTGGCCAGCTGTCTTTGTGGGGCCAGGAGGTCCAGGATCAGGCTGTGTCAGAAAGGGCATTAGTGCCCAGGTCAGCCTATATATTTGGGGTACAGCCGAATGGCATGCCCTGTAGATCCTCATTTGGGGTTACTGGGTAGCCCCAGAGGGCAAAGATTTTCTTCTGGAAGGCAGGAGGAGCGCTGCATTGTAGTTCTGGATTGCCAACTGGAGGGCTTGTGGGCCAGTAGTCTGAGGACAGAGGTCTGTGTAAACAAGCTAAGCCTCGGTTTCTGGATGAGGATATGGCAGGAACAATCTACAGACCTGAATCGAGATTTCATGCATCTGAATTCAGGGTGAGGATCAGACGATCGCTCAGGTTAGACATTCTGTCCCTGCTGGCCATTTCTTGAAAGGGGCTGGATCAGGAGGCCATGGGGGTTTTCCCACGAAGGGAGTTGTGAGAAGCTCCCAACTGCAAAGATTCTTCGGCAGGACAATTGAGACCTGTTGGTTGTCTCCAGGACAACGATTCCGAGCAGGGTTCTAAGGATGGATGGCTGGGTAGCCTACCTCGCATTCCAATTGTCTCCACGCAACAAGACAAGTTAGATCTGCTGGATCTGGGTGAGCAACCGAGGAGGCTGATTTGAAATGGACTCTCAAGTTGGTGTGTCCTAATATGATTTTGTGTCTATGGAGACCTTGGAATGAAGCGGTGGCACTGGGGCCCTGAATGGTTCTTCTAAAGAGAGGCTTTCACACAGCTCCATCGTGCAAGTTTCCCATGTGTAGATGAGATTTGTTCTGATGGGTGAGTCAAGAAACAGTCATATGCTGTTATTGAAATCCAGGCATCTCTCCTCAGAGGCCTGGATTTC
>NW_026753764.1:0-1326 GCF_022355385.1 Mustela nigripes
GTAGGTTCTTATCTGAAGAACTCTTCAGGATATTAAGAATGAGCGAGTCTGAAGCACGTACTCAGCCTTTTGTCTCTGGATTTTGTATCAGCGATGGACTTGGAATGTTGGGTAGGACTCATGGGCCATGGACGAATCTTGCTCTCTGTGGATTTGGTTCGATCCCAATTGTTTTTCGTCAATCTGTGGGATGGGAGGACTCCTTACAGGTTTGTTACCTCAGGTGTCCCACCAACAGAGGAATTCCAAAGCAGAGCCCTGGGGAAGAGTAAGGGACAACCCGAACTATGGTGAAAATTTGGGGCCTAGTGGCACGGCAATCCCAATATGCTGTCTCTCCATCCAGCCACTGAGAGGCCTTACCTGAGGACTGGGCTCAGGCTAAGGGTCACAATGTGGGTTTGTGTCCAATATGGTCCACAAGCATGGGCCCGGCCTCATGGGCCACACTGGTTTCAAGTAAATTGAACCTTGGACAACATGCCTACCACAAGGTTTCTTGCCATAGGGAAGAGTTCTGATTTCCACCCCGGGCCGTGATTGGAGTTAAGGTCTAGGTTCTGAAGCCTGAAAACCGAGGTTGAGAAGAGATGACGAACTCAGGCCATGGCGGGTCCAATGGTCTCAGTGTGCGTCCTGCTATCTGGGTGGGGCCAGGAGGTCCAGGATCATGCTGTGTCATAAAAGGCATTAGTGCCCAGGTCAGCCTATATATTTGGGGTACAGCCGAATGGCGTGCCACGTTGATCCTCATTCGGGATTTCTGGGTAGCCCCAGAGGGCAATGATTTTCTTCTGGAGGGCATGCAGAGTGCTGCATTGTACTTCTGGATTGCCAAATGGATGGCTTATGGGCCAGGAGTCTGAGGATGGAAGTCTGAGAACCCATGCTAGGTCTAGGATTCTGGGTGAGGATATGGCAGGCACAATCTACAGACCTGAATCGAGATCTCGTGCATCTGAAGTCAGGGCGAGTATCAGACGATAGCTCAGGTTGGACATTCTGACCTTGATGGTCCCTTCTTGAAGGGGGTATGGATCACGAGGCCATGGGCGTTTTCCCACGATGGGACTTGTGAGAAGCTCCCAACTGCAAAGATTCTTCTGCAGGACAATGGAGACCTGTTGGGTGGCTCCAGCACAACGATTCCGAGCAGGGTTCTAAGGAGGGATGGCTGGGTAGCCCACCTCGCATTCCAATTTCTCCAAGCAACAAGACAGGTTAGATCTGCTGGATCTGGGGGAGCAACCGAGGAGACTGAGTTGAAATGGACTCTCCTGTGGATGTGTCCTAATATGATTTTGTGTCAATGGAGACCTTGGAATG
>NW_026753765.1:0-1326 GCF_022355385.1 Mustela nigripes
CATTGGTTTCCATGAATTGTTTCAGTTCTTCCTTGATCTCCTGGTTGATCCAAGCATTCTTAAGCAAGGTGGTCTTTAGCTTCCCGTTGTTTGAGCTCCTTCTGAACTTTTCCTTGTGATTGAGCTCCAGTTTCAAAGCATTGTGATCTGAAAATTTGCAGGGAATAATCTCAGTCTTTTGGTATCGGTTGAATCCTGATTTTTGACCCAGTATGTGGTCTATTCTTGAGAAGGTTCCATGTGCACTTGAGAATAATGAGTATTCTGTTGTTTTAGGGTGGGATGTTCTGTATATATCTATGAGGTCCATCTGGTCCAATGTGTCATTCAATGCTCTGGCTTCTTTATTGATTTTCTGCTTCGATGATCTGTCTATTTCTGAGAGAGGTGTGTTAAGATCTCCTACGATTAGTGTATTCATATCAATATGACGCTTTATCTTGTTTAACAGTTTTCTTAAGTAATTGGCTGCTCCCATATTGGGGGCATAGATAACATTGTTAAAATGTCTATACAGCCTAGAGCAATATATACTTTTAATGCCATTCCAATCAAAATTCCACCAGTATTTTTCAAAGAGCTGGAGCAAATAATACAAAAATTTGTATGGAATCAGAAGAGACCCAAAATCGCTAAGGAAATGTTGAAAAACAAAAATAAAGCTGGGGGCATCACGTTACCTGATTTCAAGCTTTATTACAAAGCTGTGATCACCAAGACAGCATGGTACTGGCATAAAAACAGACACAGAGACCAGTGGAACAGAGAAGAGAGCCCAGATATGGACCCTCAACTCTATGGTCAAATAATCTTCGACCAAACAGGAAAAAGTATACAGTGTGAAAAAGACAGTCTCTTCAATAAATGGTGCTAGGGAAACAAGTGGAAGAATGAAACTCGACCATTCTCTTACACCGTACACAAAGATAAACTCAAAATGGATAAAAGACCTCAAAGTGAGACAGGAATCCATCAGAATCCTAGAGGAGAACATAGTAATCTCTTCAATATCAGCCACAGTAACTTCTTTCAAGATATGTCTCTAAAGGCAAAGGAAGCAAAAGCGAAGATGAACTTTAGGGGCTTCATCAAAATCAAAACCTTCTGCACAGCGCAAAAAAAAAAAAAAAAAAAAAAAAAAAAAAAAAAAGAGGCAACCCACGGAATGGGAGAAGATATTTGCAAATGACAGTACAGACTAAAGGTTGATATCCAGGATCTATAATGGACTCCTCAAACTCAAAACACACAAAACAGACAAACATATTCAAAAAATGGGCAGACACTTCTCCAATGAAGACATACAAATGGCTTTCAGACACATGA
>NW_026753766.1:0-1326 GCF_022355385.1 Mustela nigripes
GCGTTTTTTCGCGGACTCTGAATCCAGAAGTGCCCTGCAGGAAAGCCCGTGTTTGTGGGGTCTCGCACGCCAGAGCGAGCGAACTAGTTCCTGTGGCTCGGGCCCGTCTTGGGGGGACAGGGCACTCTTCCTTAGGCGGGGACAGGGCAGTGCTCCCCGGAGACCCGCCGCGCCAGCTGCGCCCCTCCAGGCAGCGCGCCAGTGCGGCGAGCTCTGGGCGGGAGCCCCGGAGGCCGCAGGACTCCGGGTGAAGCACGACTGCTCTGCGCTCATGGGCTCCGGCTCCAGCCCACCCTTTCTGGCCAGATCCCACGGCCGCTCTTTTGCCGCCCCGGAGAGGGTCGCTCCTCCCAGACAGAAAACTTGACTTGCTGGACGCCCCGGGACGTCTGCGGGGCCGGGAGTTGGGGAGTGCCCGGGGCAGAGAAGGGATGCCAGGCTGACCTCTGGAAGCGAGTCTGGACAAACAGAGGAAAGAGGCCCGGTCTGCAAGGCTCCAGTTAATTCCTTGTGACTCCTTTTTTCATCTTTATAGTCAGCTTCGTGCCTAATTGTGTTGTTTTTTTGGTGGTTTTTTTTTTTTTTCCCCCTGAAACGGGCCCCGTGGAGCCTGGATCCAGCTCTATGTTTCCTCCAAATTAGTGTTTACACTTTGCCAATCCATTTCAGGTGCTTTGTCAAGGCCAAGTGTGCCTTTGGTGTCAAGCTCCTTTTCTCCTTCCTCTTTCTCTTTCCATCGCGGAGAGAAAACAGTCCCCCCACCTCTGATCTTGGTCCCCTCAATCCCTTCTGCACAAGGCAGCTGGAGTGATCTTTTTTCTTTTCTTTGTCATTCCCTTGCTTAATTCCTTTCGCTTGCCCCTCATCTTCCGAAGAATATAGTCCACATTCCTACCCTAGCTCACCTCCCTGACTTGTCTCTCTTAAGAGGTGTTAAAGAGTATTAAACACCCCTTAACTCCCCTACACCTGGAAAATTCTTTCCACCCCTTCCTCCAACAACTGGCCAAATACTATTCATCTATAAGGAGGTTGCTTCCTCCAGAAAGTTTTCCCAGACTTCACTGCCCACCATCTGCTCAGGATTAGGTCAAAGCACCTGTGTGCTCACCAAGCAACCTTGCATAATTGGCCTGCCCCTGGACTTGTTTGTAAATTTCCTTAGGCTGGAAACTATGCCTTGTTTACCCGTATCTTTCCTGTGCTTGCCTGGGCATTCAAAAAATATGTTTATGTTTTCTTATGCTGAAAGAATGTAATTTGTCATCAGAGGTTTGGGCTCTGATACTTCTCATCTGTAAAGCCTCTATTCACAACACTACCTTA
>NW_026753767.1:0-1326 GCF_022355385.1 Mustela nigripes
TCAGTTCCTTTGGGATGAATTTGTTCCACATTTGACTTCCCACTTAATGGAAAATAAGAGTGCCTTCTAATAGATTTTAAATAGGAAATGACAACGGAAGCTTATACAAGATTATAAAATGGGATATTTCATTTAGATAAGCAATAATTTCAAAGTCATCTTCTTAATATTACAGACTCTTCACATAATCATAATTTTATTTTGGTATTATATGGTAATTTCAAATATAGTAAATATAAAGAATTTACCTCTGTAATTATAGCGAGGCTGGTCGTAGTTTAATGGCAACAAAACTTCAATTTAGAAGTATGGTCTACCAATTATTAATACATTTGGAAATGGTGTGTCATCTTCACTCCACTTGTCTCACTAAAATAGTGAGCCAAAAAAAGTAGGTCCAAGCCGTTTACTATGGTCAAAATGGGTTGCTTTTGCACTTGGTAAAGAAGCAGTCATATTTTGGAAGAAGAAACTGAGGCTATTAATATTTTCAACTTATTTTCAGAAAAGGAAAGAAAGGATAATCTAAGCTAAAGCCAAAATCTTACACAAGGTGGCAGGAGAATGATCTTTTCCCAGATAAAGAGTTTTTCAACTTAGCCATGTTAGGAGGAAGAAGAGATGAGACATTGTGAACTTGACTAACGTTTGTATACTGTTCAAAAAGTTTTCAAAATAATGTGTATTATTTTTTTTCTTTTAGTGGAGACAAAAAACAAACAAACAAACAAAAAACCACTAATGAGCTTACTCTTAAAAGGAGGTAAACAAGAAACTAGCAAAGATTGAGTGTTAGGTATTGCCCCATTTTTTTTTTAATTATGTTATGTTAGTTACCATACAATACATCATTAGTTTTTGAAGTAGTGTCCCATGATTCATTGTTTGTGTAAAACACCCAGTGCCCCATGCAATATGTGCCCTCCTTAATACCCATCACCATGCTCACCCATCCCCACATCCTTCTCATCTTTAAATCCCTCAGTTTTTTCTTGGGGTCCATAGTTTTTCATGTTTCATTTCCCCCTCCAATCCCCCAACTTCATTTTTCCTTTCCTTCTCCTAATGTCCTCCATGCTATTCCTTAGGTTCTGACTTTCTCTGCTTGACTTATTTCACTTAACATAATCTCCTCCAGTCCCATCCATGTTGATGCAAATGTTGGGTATTCATCCTTTCTGATGGCTGAGTGATATTCCATTGTATCCATAGATCACATCTTCTTCATCCGTTTGTCTGTTGAAGGGGATCTTGGCTCTTTCAACAGAATGGCTATTGAGGACATTGCTGCTATGAACACTGGGGTGCATATGGCCCTTCTTTCCA
>NW_026753768.1:0-1325 GCF_022355385.1 Mustela nigripes
AAAGTTCTTAAATTTTCTGGCAGGGATGGTCTAAGAGTTTTTTTTTTTAAGATTTTATTAATTTCTTTGGCAGGGGGGTGCCTGGGTGACTCCGTGGATTAAGCTTCTGCCTTCGGCTCAGGTCATGATCTCAGGGTCCTGGGATCAAGCCCTGAGTCAGACTCTCTGCTCAGCAGAGAACATGCTTCCCCCCCCACCCCTCTCTCTCTCTCTGCCTTTCTGCCTACTTGTTATCTCTGTCAAATAATTTTTTTTTAAGATTTTTTTTTATTTGGCAGGGGGAGCAGGAGAGGGAGAAGCAGGCTTCCTGCTGAGCTCGATCCCAAGACCCGGGGATCATGACCTGAGCCAAAGGCAGACACTTAACTGACTGAGCTACCTAAGCACCTCTCAGACCTTTTCATAGTATATATCTAAAGCATGGAACACTTGTGCTTTCTAGAAGTATAATTACAGACAGGGACAAGAAATGCCCCCCTTTTGCTCTAGTCAACAAAGAGAAAGATGAACAAATTCCTGGTCATTCCCTTTTGTGCCCAGTGTAAATTTGTTTTTCCACCAAGAATGTTCCAAGATTAACTAAATTTGCTATTTTTCAGAGCCTTTAAATAAATATATGCTAAATATCCAAATCTCAAACATACTTGATCATGAGCCTTGTATTGATAGAACACAGTTATCTCCTTTATGAAACACAGTTTGGGAACACTGGGTTAAATAATTCCTTTGTAATTAGAATTTTTTTATTTTTAAATAACATATGCATATGATTAGACTGTTAATTTGGATGTGATGAGGCCAGGCTTTAAGATTTTTATCTCTAAATTAAAAGGTTTTTATTTATTAGTCAACACTTTAATCAGGGCCAATTATCCCAGAAAATTTCACTTGACTTCAAAAGATAGCAAGTAATCTTTTATTCAGTTGGCTGATGGGATACTAATGCAAAACCCACATTATATGAATGACAGAAGTGCTCTTAATTCTAATAGAATTAGAATTCTTAATTTTTAATTAAGAATTTTAATATAGCATTTTTAATATAGCATGAGCATTAATAAATGCCAAGTAAGACAATCCTCTATCAATCATGCATAGTAGGTACTCACATTATAATTATCTTTGCTATTTGGTTATTTCAACAAAAATATCCTGTCAAATTCTAGATAAGCAAAGATCTCCTTCATGTCATTCTGGGAGAAGAGTGTTGACTTGAAGTTAGTAGTCAACTGCTTGAATTGCAGTGCAATGAGAACTTAACACTCATCATCTGATCTATTATAGAGGATTAGTAATATACCTGTCCCACAAGATTTTTTTTTTTT
>NW_026753769.1:0-1325 GCF_022355385.1 Mustela nigripes
CCCCCCCCCTTCATAAAGGGGCCATCAGGGACATAAGGTCCAACCTGCGCGATCGTCTGATCATCACCCTGACTTCAGATGCACGAGATCTCGGTTCAGGTCTGTAGATTGTGCCTGCCATGTCCTCACCCAGAAACCTAAGCCTAGCTTGTGTCCTCAGACTTTTGTCCACAGACTACTGGCTCACAAGCCCTCCAGTTTGGCAATCCAGAACTACAAGGCAGCACTCTACCTGCCCTGCAGAAGAAATATATTGCCATCTGGGGCTACCTAGAAAACCCAAATGAAGATCAAACTGCACGACACTTGGATATACCCAAAATGTACAGGATGACCTGGGCAATAATGCCCTCTCTGACACAGCCTGAGCCTGGACATCCTAGGCCCACCCAGACAGCTGGCTATAAACTGAGAACATCAGACCCCCCATGGCCTTAGGTCGTTATCCTTTCCCAACCTCAGTTTTCAGGCTTCAGTACCTAGACCTTATCTCCAATCACAGCCTGGGATTGAAAATGATGCAGAAATCAGAACTCCTTCCCAATGGGACGAAACTTGTGGTTGGCTTGTTGTCCAACGTTCAGTGTAGTGGAACCAGTGTGTTCCTTGAGGCCCCGCCATTGCTCGCGGGCCACATAGGTAGCTAACACACATTGTGACCCACAGCCTTAGCCCAGTCCTCAGGTAAGGCCTCTCAGTGGCTGGATGAAGAGACAGCATATTGGGCTTGCCATGCCCCTAGGCCCCAATTTTTACCCTAGTTCGTGTTGTCCCTTCACTCTTCCCCAGGGCCCTGCTTTGGAATTCCTCTTTTGGTGGGACACCAGAGGTAACAACCCTGAAAGGAGTCCTCCCATCCCACAGATTGACGAAAAACAATTGGGAATGGGCCAAATCCACAGAGAGCAATATTCGTCCATGGCCCATGAGGCATCCTCGATATTCCACGGCCATCGCTGATACAAAATCCAGAGACAAAAGCCTAAGCAAGCCCCTGAGACTCGCACTATCTTCATATCCTGAGGATGTCTTTTCATGGTTTGTAGATCGTGCCTGCCATACCTACGTCCCCAAACATAAGCTGAGTTTGTGTTTTCAGACTTCTGTCCTCAAAGACCTGGGCCACACACCCTCCAGGCTGGGGACCCTGGAGCCACACATTAGGACTGTGCCTACACAATCCATGGGAATTCTGCCCATTCCATTGTCCAAAATCGTACAAATTAGGAGAACCCTCCAAAGTCTCTGAGGACATCCCAATAGTATAGGTCGCCCGGGACAAAAAAGGGCAGTCTGACACAAGCTGAGCATCTAACTCCACTCAT
>NW_026753770.1:0-1325 GCF_022355385.1 Mustela nigripes
TAACTAAAAAAGTCAGTTTAAACAAGTACTCTTAGGGAATGGTACATACAGTTTTTAGCATTTTATTTGGAAAAAATATATGTACATTTATTCTCCATTGAAACAGTGCCAGGTCTTTTCTCTGGAAACTGGCCTGCAGATTAGATTTCTGAGTTATCACAGCACTTGGGTCGCTCAATAGGTTAGGCATCTACCTTCGGTTCAGGTCATGACCCTGGGGTCCTGGGATGGAGTCCCACATTGGGCTCCCTGTTCAGCAGGGAATCTCCTCCCATTGCCCCTTTCCCTGCTCATACTGTCTGTCTGTGTCTCAAATAAATAAAAAGAATCTTTTTTAAAAAAGCTTTCTATGTTGTCTTTTTTTGCATTCAGTTTCAGTTTCTTTAACTGAATTGAGTGAGAATCCTGTGATCACTCCCTCCCTGCCTGGTACTTGGTCATCTCACCCATACCTAACTTAGCAAAAATTTTCTTATTGATTTCTTTGTATCAAATCTTTCCAAAGTAGCTGTGTTAGTTTTCAAAAGAACAGTGATTTTTTTTTTTTTATTGACAGAGAGAAATCACAAGTAGATGGAGAGGCAGGCAGAGAGAGAGAGAAAGGGAAGCAGGCTCCCTGCTGAGCAGAGAGCCCAATGCGGGACTCTATCCCAGGACCTCGAGATCATGACCTGAGCCGAAGGAAGAGGCTTAACCCACTGAGCCACCCAGGCGCCCAACAGTGATTTATTTTTGCAGTCATATTTTGTTAGTTTACATAGTGTTTAATGAAGCTATATAATTACGAAGTAAGTGTAGGTGTCCTTAACTAGTTTGGGAATCATCACATTTGATTCTTGCTGACTAAACAGGTCATAGAGTAGCAGAGTCACAGGGGAAGTAGATAGTAATTTATTGCCTCTAAGCATATAAGCCTACCGGGGTATCACAGTATTGTAGAGGGGAAACACAGGATAGCTAATCCTGTGAGACCAATACTTGGAAATAGGTTATGAAAGATTTGGAACATCTGTTCAATGGGACACTCAGCATGCACATAAAATATTAATAGAAATGTATGTGTTTTACGTAAAGACACTCAAGTTATATTTTTAGATGGGAAATTTTTTTTTAATAGAATGGGTTTTTATTTTTTATTTTTTTATTCTTTTTTTAAGATTTTATTTATTTATTTGACAGAGAGAGAGAAAGAGGTCACAAGGAGCCAGAGAGAGGGGGGAAAGTAGGCTCCCGGTTGAGCAGAGAGCCTGATGTGAGGCTTGATCTCAGGACCCTGAGATATGACCTGAGCTGAAGGCAGAGGCTTAACCCACTGAGCCACCCAG
>NW_026753771.1:0-1325 GCF_022355385.1 Mustela nigripes
TTTGAGTGCAAGAATCACAGAAGGGTCCAGTCCTCGGAGGACACAGAATGTGCAGTGGGTGAGGTGGATGGAGTCGGAAGAGTTGACAGAAATGGGCCCGTGTTGCAGGGTTGTTTCCACAGGAGCCCTACAGGAGACAGGACTGATGTAGGAAAGAGGTTAGCATTCAAGGCCGATGGTCAAGAAAGAAGTCTTGAGACGGCTCTGCTGGCAGGAGGTGCATTTTATTAAGGCACAGGGATATTACCCTTGGGTAGAAAGGGCTGTTTGCTGGGGTCGTGACAGGAGGCTGACTTTCTGGGATGGCATTGGAGGAGGTCAAGCAAAAGGGAGGTTTTGCAAGAATGTGGCAGGAGGACAGAGGACACCGAGGATACAGTTGACTTTGCTCTTGTGAAGGGAAGGTGGTTTTTCCTGCTAGGAAGGCATGAATTGAAAGATGGTGCGGAGCTTCCTGGAGGAATGTTACCTTCCTCCTCTCACAGGTCCTTCCCAAGGTTTTCCCAGGTTTGAAAAGTGACTCTGTCCTACGGACATTTCCTTCGGCCTCAGCCTCCCTCAGTGTCGTGGAGGGGAGAGAGATGTCAGGGCTTCAGGAAACGGAGATCTGGGCCTCTGGCAGGTCGCTAGGCTCTCGTTAAGCAGGCCTCTTCCTACAGAATCACGAGGACTTTTACAAACCGAGGGAGACTCCGGTCTTGCCGGGTTTGGTCTCCATCTGTGGAGAATCTGTTTTTCCCTTTCCTCAGCTTGAGGGCAGTCAGAGCGCCTGAGGGATGTCCCCCGTATCACAGGTTGGGGGGCAGTGTGGCGTGCCAGCTCCTGCTTGGCGCTCAGCTAGCCTTCCCCTCCCTCCTGGTGTGCCCCTGACCAGTGCGGAGCCTTGCGTGGTTAAGGTTGTTGAAGGAGGACGGTCTCATCTTCTGTAGCTTCTTCCTGCTGAATAGGGGCGTAGAGCTGTCTCTCCGCGTGGGTCGTTCCTGGTCAGGTGGCGGAGGCCCAGCTGGGGGAGGCCTCTGCTGTCTGAGTTGTAAAAGGAAGAGGCCGCTGAGTGCAGGGGAGAGCCTCTCCTCCCTAATCCTCTTGCTGCTGCCAAACACACAGGCTGAGCGGGGCCCGTTTTGTGGGGCTGCTGCCAGTGTTGAGTCCAGCATTGGTCACAGTCCTGTGCGTCGAAGCGACGGGGGCGGTTCCGGTGCAGCACCCTCGGGGAATCCAGCAGGGGTAGGGCTGCTGCCCCTCGAGTCGATCCCAGGGTGGTCAAGGGGCCCTGGCATTGCCGCTTCGTCCTGCATGTGTCATGCTCTGCAGGGTTGTCGGGGACT
>NW_026753772.1:0-954 GCF_022355385.1 Mustela nigripes
GCTGGTTTCTCCTACACTGAACCTTGGACAACATGGCAACCACAAGATTTCTTGCCGTGGATAAAGAGGAGTTCTGATTTCTGCATCACACTCACCCCTTGGCAGTGATTGGAGATAAGGTCTAGGTTCTGAAGTCTGAAAACTTAGGTAGGGAAGAGATGATGTCCTAAGGCCAGGATGGGTCTGATGTGCTCAGTGTGCGGTCAGCTGTCTGGGTGTTGTTCACGAAGTACGGGCTCAGGTTGTCAGACAGTGCATTAGTGCCCAAGTTATACTATATATTTTGGGTGCATTCGAGTGCCGTGTAGGTTATTATCTGAAGAACTCTTCAGGATATGAAAAATGAGCGAGTCTGAGGGGCGTGCTCAGGCTTTTGTCTCTGGATTTTGTATCAGCGATGGCCTTGGAATGTCGGGGAGGCCTCATGGGCCATGGACGAATCTTGCTCTCTGTGGACTTGGCCCGATCCCAATTGATTTCGTCAATCTGTTGGATGGAGTACGCCTTTCAGGGTGTTACCTCAGGTGTCCCTCCATAAGAGGAGTTCCTAAGCAGAGCCCTGGGGAAGAGTGAAGGGACAACCCGAACTATGGTTAAAAATTGGGCCTAGGGGCATGGCAAGCCCAATATGCTGTCTCTTCTTCCAGCCACTGAGAGGCCTTACCTGAGGACTGGGCTAAGGCTGAGGGTCACAATGTGTGTTTGCCACCTATGTGGTCCACGAGCAATGGCGGGGCCTCATCGGACTCACAGGTATCCACTGCACTGAACATTATACAACAAGCCTACCACAAGGTTTCTAGCCATCGGGAAGGAGTTCTGATTTCTGCATCATTTTCAAACATGGGCAGTGATTGGAGATAAGGTCTAGGTTCTAAATCCTGAAAACCGAGGCTGGAAAGAGATAACGACCTAAGGCAATGGCTGGTCCGATGTGCTCAGTGAGCGGCTAGC
>NW_026753772.1:1054-1325 GCF_022355385.1 Mustela nigripes
TACAGCCAAGTGGCGTGCAGGTTGATCTTCATTTGGGGTTTCTGCCTAGCCCCAGAAGGCAATGTTTTTCTTCTGGAGGGCAAGCAGAGTGCTGCATAATATTTCTGGATTGCCAAAGTGGAGGTCTCGTGGGGCATTAGTCTGAGGATGGAAGTCTGAGGACACAAGCTAGGCTTAGGTTTCTGGGTGAGGACATGACAGGCACAATCTACAGACCTGAACCGAGATCTCGTGCATCTGAAGTCAGGGTGAGGATCAGACGATCGCTCAG
>NW_026753773.1:0-1325 GCF_022355385.1 Mustela nigripes
CAAATTTTAAGACATCCCATCCCTTGCCAGTTGCTCTTTTGTTGAACTTATTTCTCTGACTTTTCAGGAATTCCACCTTTGGAGCTCTCTAGTTTACTTTCCAACCTTGGAACTCAGAACTTGTTAATACCATTCAACTAATAATATTTCCTGTTTTGGCCCTGTCTGTCACCTTTGGAGGCTAGAAGATATATACTTCCTAAGGAGATAATTGGCCATTCAAAAAAACCTCCAATTTGCTAATAGGCCAAGTAGAAATTTATGAAAACCTGTACAATTTTAATTGATATGAACCATTCCTTCTTTATAAACTATTTTCCTGGTTTATTTCTCAATTTGTGTATGCATTTTATATTCTTGTTTTTGTAAGAATATGAGTATATCGTATACATGTATGTGCACATATTATGTAAACAGAGAAATGTAATAAATTTATGATTCTCAAATGATGTTTATGAGTTCATTGGTTTTGTTTTTATTTTTAGAACATTATTAGAAATATTAAAAATACAGATTCTATTAGGCTATTTCTGACCTAGAGTGTTGATCTCTGATCAATAGATCAGACAGATCTCTATAAAATAATTTGGGGAAAGGAAGATACAAATGGAAGAAAAAAAACAGAATTTGGAGTCCTTGAGATTACAAATAATAATGGCAGCTCTTAATATATTTCTTTTTAGGGGATTTAACCACACCCTAGCCTTCTGGTCCTTTGACAGAGCCTAAGTGACCTAAGAGGAGCAAAATACTCAATTCCATTCCATTGGAGCCATATTGTCCCACCTAATAGTGTAAGTTTTTGACCCTCCATAAGATTGAACAAGTTAAGACAGACATTTACTGTGCTTTTGTTTATTTGCTCGTTCATCTAACAAATCTTTATTGTACATCTGATGTGTGCTAGGTACTGTATTCAATGAGGATATAGCAGCAAAGAAATACAGTTCCTGCCCTCCTAAACTTGATATTCTAGTGTAGAAGAGAGATGGAAAGTAAGTAAACAAACAAAGGCACTACGTAATTTTATGCATTAAAATTTTCCATGAGGAAAATCAATTAGGTTAAAAACAGTAATGCATGAAATGAATTATCATAAAGTTTTTGCATTTGTAAGTGAACTGTGTTCATAATGTTTGATATGCCTACTATGGAAATGGAGGTACATAAAAGCAGAATTCCATGTGGACAGTACAAATATAAAGCAATTAAGAAAAAATAAAACCCTGAAATGAATAAATTATTGAGTTATATTGGGTTAACTATGTGATTTTGCTGTTTAGATATATTGTGATATGGTGTTGAAGTGAAATTACTGTGTTTGC
>NW_026753774.1:0-1325 GCF_022355385.1 Mustela nigripes
TTTAATTCTTGACCATGAAAGAACATGGGTACGAGAAAGGATTGTGGGTGAATTAATGAGGAAGGCAAAGTTCAATGACAGTCTGAAAGCTGATCAAGTTTGCAGAAGTTACTTATTTGTGTGTGATTTTCCTTGGACCTCGGGTTCACAAGCTTTACAGTTTTCAGGAGGTACAGAACTCAATTTGTCTGGCCTTACAAGATGGTGTTCCTGTTTCATGCTCCCCATACAGTTGTTTTAATGGCACTTTATAAAACTATGGTGATCTTTTGACCTCAACAGCTGGTGATGTAACATAACTGACCTTTGGATTTATAATGTATCTAAATATACTTTATAAGTATAAGACTAGCAGTGTCAAGCAAAGATGCAGAAGTATTTTATCATTAAAAAAAATCCATGCAAAAAAATCCAGTAAAATAAAAAAAAGGCAAAGCATATCTAGCCATGCATTTAAATAATTGCTTTTCTTTAGAAAAACGCATTAAGAAATTGAGACAATGCCAATAAACCTCCATATTTATTATTGGCTATGGATGAATTATGCCCCCCAAAGTAATATATCAAAGCCCTAATGGCCCATGTGACTGTAGTTGGAGATTGGCATCATAATGGTGGAGCCGTAATCAGATGGGACTGATAGTCTTGGAAGAAGAAAAAGAGACCTCTTTCTCTCTGTCTTTCTCTGCAAACAGAGGAAAGGCCATGTGAGGATACAGTAAGAAGATGGTCACCTAAAAATGAGGAAGAAAGGCTTCATCAGAAACAGAACCCTGTCAGACCTTGAGCTTAGACTTTCCAGTCTGCAGAGCTACAGGAAAATAAATTTCTACTCTTTAAAGTCATATAGTCTGTGGCGTTTTGTTATGGCAGCCCAAGCCTTCAGAAGAGCTGTCATGTGGTTCAGTCTAGAATGCTTGGCTGTTGTAAATCATGACATGGAACTCTAAAAAATCACTTTATTGGGTGGTCAGAAGGAAGCTCTAACCATGGTATAGCTTAATTAGCATAAAACATTGTGGGATTAATATTCCAGGAATGTAAACCAAATACATCATTTTAAACTAAACAATGGCCCAGTCTGTCTATTCACCACCACTGAAGAGGATTACTTAGGATTCATTTTGCCCAAGATAGAGAGAGCTGCTCCCTCCAGCCTGAGAACATTGTAGGAGAGCTGTGCAGGTATAACAGGTATAACATGTCAGGTATAACATGTATAACATGTCAGGACCAACTTTCCTGGATTCATGGAGGTTGTTCTGCCTTCTTTCATGCGAGTAAGCATAGAGACAAACAGAAAACATTTACAGAAGTCAGAGATG
>NW_026753775.1:0-1325 GCF_022355385.1 Mustela nigripes
GAGAGAGTGAAATTATAGGTTATTTGTCTTTCTGAGACTGAGAGATATGACGTAGCCCAATGCTCTTCCCAACACAGCCACATGAGACAAGTGGCAAGAATTCATTCTCTTTTTTGGCTGTGTAAGAGTCTGTGGTGCCTTTGGAGGACAGTGAGATGGTAGTAATGTCAGGGAACTCCAGGCTTGTCAGCATCCATAAACACAACTGGAATATTACCACAACAACTTCAACTGGGTGGAAATTGACCTGAAACCTACAATTCAATCTCCACATCAAAAGAGAAAGAAAGTCATAGATACTATAGCAGAAGATTGGAGATATGGCTTAGGGCGTCGTGGGTGATTGGTGTTTCAGAGGGATGTGAATCAATGCAAAATAAAGGCACAGGATAGAGGAGCAAACACACCAAACACACCAAAATGCAGTCAAGGACAGCCTCTGCAGATGATGGCGTTAAGGTCAGGGGACAGCCACAACTCAACAGCAGAGGACATGCATGCCACACACACCAGAGACTCCCTCAGGAGCCAGCCATTGGGCACTCCAAGATCTCTTCTTCCAAAAGATATTACCCTCAGGGAAGAAAACAGAATGTGCTCTGGGAATAAAGAGAAAAAGAAAGAGACTTAGATCCAATGCTAAGATGAAATAATCAATTGAAATCAAGGAAAATGAATAAGAAATGATTAAGGCAAAGCAATTGAAGTGAAACCTCTAATGTTACACACCCGATGGTGGATTTAAAGCAGCAGCGAGAATACTCACTGTAAATCAGAAAAACACAGAAGATATTAGAAAGTCTCTAACCACAGAAACAAATGTGATAAAAAAAAGAAAATAAAATATAGGGTCCCTGATGAAAAGATTGGTAGCAGACTCAACGCAATGTCGAGAAAGCCTGAAGAAGAAGATGATCAAATTAGTGACTTAAAAGTAAAAGACTAGAAAATAAGGAAGCAAAGCCAAACAGAAAAGGAAGAATGATGGGCCATAATAATGAGCTTCGGAAAGTCACCGAATCCAAGGAATGGAAAGAGGTGCCTACTCTAGGAGATCTAGGAGTGAGAGTATAAAGGCCAAACATGTCTTTGAGAAATAAGAGCTGAAAATGTCTCTCAACTTGGATCAGAAACAGAGATCCAGATTCAGAGGCAGAGAGGGCACCCATCAACATCAACAGAAGGAGCACCACAAGACATAGTGACATTTCCCCTGCAAAAGCTGGTAGTGGAGGAATTATCTTTACCTAAATATGCGAGGGAGAGTGGTGTGTTCAAAACCAAGTCAGTGACTTCAAGACGACAAGCTCTGCCAGCTCTTGGAG
>NW_026753776.1:0-1325 GCF_022355385.1 Mustela nigripes
AGGGTTCTCCTAAAGAGAGGCTTTCACACAGCTCCATTGTGCTAGTTCCCCATGTGTAGATGAGATTTGTTCTGATGGGTGATTCAAGAAACAGCCATATGCTGTTATTGAAATCCAGGCCTCTGAGGAGAGATGCCTGGAAACCAAAGCAATGGATCCGATAGGTGCCTAGGGGCCTGTTCGTTTCTTTTTACCTCTGGGCACATCAGTCTATGGGTCAGAGTGCTGGCAGGTGCTCGGATGGGCCCAGAATGACCCTGTTTGTCCTGGGAAGCCACAAATATTGGGATGTCCTCTGGGACTTTGGAGGTTTATCCTATTAGTAGGGTTGTACGCATTGGAGTGGGCACATACAATTCCCTTGGAGAGGGCAAGAACAGTCCTCAGGTTTGGCTCCAGGGGCCAGAGCATGTAGGGTGTGTAGGCCAGGGCTGTTTGGACAGTTGTCTGAAAACACAAACTCGGCTTATGTTTCGGGTCATAGGTATGGCAGGATTGATCTACAGAACATGAGGAGAACACTTCGGTATATGAAAAAAGGGCGAGTGTGAGGCTCTTTCTCAAGTTTTTGTCTCTGGATATCGTGTCACTCTTGGTCGTGAAATTTCCGGGTGACTTCATGGGAAATGGACGAGTCTTACTCTCTGGGGGTTGGGCCCCGTCCATGGAGTTTGGGGTCAGACTGTGGGATGGAAGAAGTCCGTTTTTTTTGTTGTTGTTGATTTGTTTTGTTTTGTTTTTCAACCTCAGGTGTCCCACCAAATGCGGGATTCCAGAGTAGAGCCCTGGGGAGTTGTGACTGGACAACCAGAAATCTGGTTAAAAATTGGGGCCTAGGGATATGTCAAGCCCATTATGACATCTAATGGTCCAGCCACTGAGAGGATTTACTAGAGGTCAGGAATCACGCTGAGGGTCACAATGCCTGTTTATGCCCTCGTTGCACTAAAGAATGCGCGTGATCTCATGGTGAATGGTGGTTTCTCCTACACTGAACGTAGGACAACATGGCAACAACAAGGTTTCTTGCCTTGGATAAGCAGGAGTTCTGATTTCTGCATCACAGTCACCCATGGGCAGGGATAGGAGATAAGGTCTAGGTTCTGAAGCCTGAAAACTGAGGTAGGGCAGAGATGATGATCTAAGGCCATGGCGGGTCTGATGTGCTCAGTGTGCGGACAGCTGTCTGGTTGTTGCTCAGGAGGTCCCGGCTCAGGTTGTGTCAGACAGTGCATTACTGCCCAGGTTAGACTATATAATTTGGGTACATTCAAGTGCTGTGTAGGTTTATTCTCATTTAATGTGCCCGGGCAGCTCATTAGGCA
>NW_026753777.1:0-1325 GCF_022355385.1 Mustela nigripes
TATTTATCCCAATTCTTCACCCTTGGCAAGTTTGATTATTGCTATTTTGATGGTTTAATCAAAACATGTAGGACTCTTCTCTATTCCACAGATTTACAAACTGTTTACTGTGTTTATGTCTGGAAGAAGTTAACACAACATTTATATAGAAAACCTAGAGAGGAGACCAACCATCAAACAACCTCTTGTCCTGGATCTTGAGCTCTGTGGTTCTTGGGTCAGAGGGACTGTGAGTGCACCCTGTTGGTCTCAGTACAGAAGCAGGTGTCACAGACCCTTGCAGAGATACAGGGATTCCTTTTTTCCCTTCCCCATTTATCCAGCATGCGAGGAGTTATTCTCTCAGTGTAACTACTACAGACTGTCCTGTTGAAATGATATGTTCTCATACTTACCTACTTTACTTGAGCTCCTCATTCAGCTCCTTAGGCTACAACATCCAACTATATTTATTGTATTCAGAGGTGAACAGGAATCTTGGATCAATTCCCTGTGAACTATTAGGTACCCCCACACCATGAGGTCTTTCCCTTCTGTTGGTATAAATTCGTAGTTTCTATTGTATGGGAAACGTCTCCTGTCTCAGTAAGGGGAGGGTCAGCTGTTTTCCTTGGTCGATTAGTCCTTGAAACCACGTCTCTATATATTTCCAATTATATTTGATGTGAATCACTAATGAAGTTGCCATTGATCTGAGAATTGTGTTCAGCAGGTATTGGATTTTAGTCATTCAGGCAGGTATGAGGTGACATCGTGCCATGGTTTTGATTTGTACTTCCCTGATGGTGACTTATGTTTAGCATCTTTTAATGTATCTGATAGTCATCTGGATATCTTCTTTCAATAAGTGTTTACTCCTTTCTTCTGACCATTCCCTAACTGCATTTCTTGGGTATTGATTGTAGTAAAGTCTTTATAGATTATGGATATTAAACTTTATCAGATATGTCTTGTGCAAATATCTTCCCACAATTATGACTCATATGTGGAATTTATGAAGAAAAACAGATGAACATGAGGGAAGTGGGAAAAGAAAAAAACTGGGAGGGAAACAACCACAAGTGACTCTTAGTAATAGAGAACAAACACAGATTGGAGGGAGACGAGTGAGGATTGGAGAGATGGATGATGAGCATGAAAGAAGGCACTGGTTTTGATGACACTAGGTGTTGTATGTAAGGATGAATCAGTGAATTATACTCCAGAAACCAATATTACACAGTGTGGTAACTAATAAAATTTAAAGTAAAAATAATAAGAAAAAAGCAGCATGTCCTAGAATACATGTGTGGTGTCAGGCAGTGAGGACCAGGGGAACAACACAT
>NW_026753778.1:0-1325 GCF_022355385.1 Mustela nigripes
GCCCATCTGAGCACCTACCGGCACTCAGATGGGCCCAGATTGCCCCTGTTTGTCCTGGGAAGCCACAAATATTGGGATGGCCTCAGGGACTTTGGAGGTTTATCCTATTAGTAGGGTTGTGGCCATTAGAATGGGCACATACAATTCCCTTGGAGAGGGCAAGCAGAGTCTTCATGTTTGGCTCCAGGGGCCTGAGCCTGTAGGGTGTGTAGGCCACACTTTGGACAGTTGTCTGAAAACACAAACTCGGCTTATGTTTCGGGTCATAGGTATGGCAGGACTGATCTACAGACAATGAGGAGAACTCTTCAGGATATGAAAAAAGGGCGAGTGTGAGGCTCTTGCTCAAGTATTTGTCTCTGGATATCGTGTCACTCATGGTCGTGAAATTTCCGGGTGACTTCATCGGAAATGGACGAGTCATACTTTCTGGGGTTTTGGCCCCATCCAAAGAGTTTGGGGTCATTCTGTGCGATGGAAGAAGTCCGTTGTTCTGTTGTTGTTGATTTGTTTTGTTTTGTTTTCAACCACAGTTGTCCCACCGATGAGGGATTCCAGAGTAGAGCCCTGGGGAGGGACAACTGGACAACCAGAAATCTAGTTTAATATTGGGGCCTAGGGACATGTCAAGTCCATTATGACATCTAATGTTCCAGCCACTGAGAGGACATACTAGAGGACAGGACTCACGCTAGGGACACAATGCGTGTTTATGCACTCGTCGCACTCAAGAATGGGCGAGGCCTCAGGGTGAATGCTGGTTTCTCCTACACTGAACGTTGGACAACATGCCAAACACAAGTTTTCTTGCCTATATATTTGGGGTATAGCAGAATGGCGTGTAGGTTGATCCTCATTTGGGGTTTCTGGGTAGCCCCAGAGGGCAATGTTTTTCTTCTGGAGGGCAGGCAGAGTGCTGCATTGTAGTTCTGGATTGCCAAACTGGTGGGCTTGTGGGCCAGTAGTTTGAGGACGGAAGTCTGAGAAACCAAGCTAGGCCTAGGTTTCTGGGTGAGGATATGGCAGGCACAATCTACAACCTGAATCGAGACTTCGTGCATCAGCAGTCAGTGCGAGGATCAGACGATCGCTCAGGTTGGACATTCTTCCCTGATGGCCCATTCTTGAAGGGGGGGTGGATCACGAGGCCATGGGGGTTTTCCCACTATGGGAGTTGTGAGAAGCTCCCAACTGCAAAGATTCTTCTGCAGGACAATTGAGACCTGTTGGTTGGCTCCACGACAACGATTCCAAGCAGGGTTCTGAGGATGGATGGCTGGGTAGCCCACCTCGCATTCCAATTGTCTCCAAGCAACAAGACAGGT
>NW_026753779.1:0-1325 GCF_022355385.1 Mustela nigripes
AGTGCCACCGCTTCATTCCAAGGTCTCCATAGACACAAAATCATATTAGGACACATCCACGGGAGAGTCCATTTTAACTCAACCTCCTCAGTTGCTCCCCCAGATCCAGCAGATGTAACCTGTCTTGTTGCTTGGAGACAATTGGAATGCGAGGTCGGCTACCCACCCATCCATCCTTAAAACCGTGCTCGGAATCGTTGTCCTGGAGCCAACCAACAGGTCTCAATTGTCCTGCAAAAGAATCTTTGCAGTTGGGAGATTCTCACAACTCCCATCGTGGGAAAACCCCCTTGGATTCGTGATCCACCCCCCCTTAAAGAAGGGGCCATCAGGGACTGAATGTCCAACCTGAGTGATCGTCTGATTCTCGCCCTGACTTCAGATGCACGAGATCTCGATTCAGGTCTGTAGATTGTGCCTGCCATATCCTCACCCAGAAACCTAGGCCTAGCTTGGGTTCTCAGACTTCCGTCCTCAGACTACTGGCCCACAAGCCCTCCAGTTTGGCAATCCAGAACTACAATACAGCACTCTGCCTGCCATCCAGAAGAAAAACATTTCCCCCTGGGGCTACCCAGAAATCCTAAATGAGGATCAACCTGAACGCCATTCGGCTCTTCCCCAAATATAAAGGCTGACCTGGGCACTAATGCCCTTTCTGACACAGCCTGAGCCTGGACTTCCTGGCCCCACCCAGACAGCTGGCCACACACTGAGCACATTGGACCCGTCATGGCCTTAGTTCGTCATCTATTCTCAACCCCGGTTTTCAGGCTTCAGAACGTAGACCTTATCTCCAATCACGGCCCGGGTTTGAAAATGATGCAGACATCAAAACTCTTTACCCATGGCAAGAAACCTTGTGGATGGCATGTTGTCCAAGGATCAGTGTACTTGAAACCAGTGTGGCCCATGAGGCCCCGCCCATGCTTGCGGGCCACATTGGTCACAAACACACAATGTGACCCTCAGCTTGAGCCCAGTCCTCAGGTAAGGCCTCTCAGTGGCTGGATGGAGAGACAGCATATTGGGCTGGCCATGCCCCTAGGCCCCAATTTTTAACCATAGTTTGGGTTGTCCCTTCACTCTTCCCCAGGGCTCTGCTTTGGAATTCCTCTTTTGGTGGGACACCTGAGGTAACAAACCTGAAAGGAGTCCTCCCATCTCACAGATTGACGAAAAACAATTGGTATCGGGCCAAGTCCAAGAAGAGCAAGATTCATCCATCGCCCATGAGACCTCCCCAACATTCCACGGCCATCGTTGATAAAAAATCCAGAGACAAATGCCTGAGCATGCGCCTCAGACTCGCTCATTCTTCATAT
>NW_026753780.1:0-1324 GCF_022355385.1 Mustela nigripes
CCAGCTCTTTCTGGCCTGCCAGGTCTCTGTGGATAAGTCAGCTGCCATTCTAATATTTTTACCATTGTATGTTACAGACCTCTTTTCCCGGGCTGCTTTCAGGATTTTCTCTTTGTCACTAAGACTTGTAAATTTTACTATAAGGTGACGGGGTGTGGGCCTATTCTTATTGATTTTGAGGGGCGTTCTCTGAATCTCCGGAATTTTGATGCTCGTTCCCTTTGCCATATTGGGGAAATTCTTCCCAATAATTCTCTCCAGTATTCTTTCTGCTCCCCTCTCTCTTTCTTCTTCTGGAATCCCAATTATTCTAATGTTGTGTCGTCTTATGGTGTCAGGATATAAAATCAATGCACAGAAATCAGTTGCATGTCTCTACACCAACAAGAAGACAGAAGAAAGAGAAATTAAGGAGGCAATCCCATTTACAATTACACCCCAAGCCATAAGATACCTAGGAAGAAACCAAACCAAAGAGGCTAAGAATCTATACTCAAAAAACTGTAAAGTACTCATGAAAGAAATTGAGGAAGACACAAAGAAATGGAAAAATGTTCCATGCTCCTGAATTGGAAGAATAAATATTGTGAAAATGTCTATGCTACCTAAAGCAATCTACACATTTAATGCATTTCCTATCCAAGTACCATCCAACTTTTTCAAAGAAATGGAACAAATAATTCTAAAGTTTATATGGAACCAGAAAAGACCTTGCATAGCCAAAGGGATATTAAAAAAGAAAGCCAACATTGGTGGCATCATAATTCCGGACTTCAAGCTCTATTACAAAGCTGTCATCATCAAGACAGCATGGTACTGGCACAAAACAGACACATAGATCAATGGAACAGAATAGAGAGCCCAGAAATAGACCCTCAAATCTATGGGCAACTAATCTTCGACAAAGCAGGAAAGAATGTCCAATGGAAAAAAGGCAGCCTCTTCAATACATGATGCTGGGAAAATTGGACAGCCACATGCAGAAAAATGAAATTGGACAATTTCCTTACACCACACACAAAAATAGACTCAAAATGGATGAAGGACATCAATGTGAGAAAGAAATCCATCAAAATCCTTGAGGAGAACACAGGCAGCAACCTCTTCGACCTCAGCCGCAGCAACATCTTCCTAGGCAAGGGAAGCAAGGGCAAAAATGAACTATTGGGATTTCATCAAGATCAAAAGCTTTTGCACAGTAAAGGAAACAGTTAACAAAATCAAAAGACAACTGACAGAATGGGAGAAGATACTTGCAAACGACATATCAGATAAAGGACTAGTGTCCAAAATCTATAAAGAACTTAGCAAACTCAACACCCAA
>NW_026753781.1:0-320 GCF_022355385.1 Mustela nigripes
GAATATATCATGCCAGCTCTTTCTGGCCTGCCAGGTCTCTGTGGATAAGTCAGCTGCCAATCTAATATTTTTACCATTGTATGTTACAGACTTCTTTTCCCGGGCTGCTTTCAGGATTTTCTCTTTGTCACTAAGACTTGTAAATTTTACTATTAGGTGATGGGGTGTGGACCTATTCTTACCGATTTTGAGGGGGGGTTCTCTGCACCTCCTGGATTTTGATGCTTGTTCCCTTTGCCATATTAGGGACATTCTCTCCACTAATTCTCTGCAATATACCTTCTGCTCCTCTCTCTCTTCTTCTTCTGGAATCCCAATTA
>NW_026753781.1:420-904 GCF_022355385.1 Mustela nigripes
AGAATCCCAATTATTCTAATGTTGTTTCGTCTTATGGTGTCACTTATCTCTCGAATTCTCCCCTCCTGCTCCAGTAGCTCTTTGTCCCTCTTTTGCTTAGCTTCTTTGTTCTCTGTCATTTGGTCTTCTATATAGCTAATTCTTTCTTCTGCCTCATTTATCCTAGCAGTGAGAGCCTCCATTCCTGATTGCACCTCATTAATAGCTTTTTAAAATTTCAACTTGGTTAGATTTTAGTTCTTTTATTCCTCCAAAAAGGGCTTTTATATCTCTCAAAAGGGTTTCTCTAATATCTTCCATGCCTTTTTCGAGCCCGGCTAGAACCTTGAGAATCGTTATTCTGAACTCTAGATCTGACATATTATCAATGTCTGTATTGATTAGGTCCCTAGCCTTCTGTACTGCCTCTTGTACTTTTTTTTGTGCTGAATTTTTCTGCTTTGTCATTTTGTCCAGGTAAGAGTATATGAAGGAGCAAGTAAAA
>NW_026753781.1:1004-1324 GCF_022355385.1 Mustela nigripes
GAATATATCATGCCAGCTCTTTCTGGCCTGCCAGGTCTCTGTGGATAAGTCAGCTGCCAATCTAATATTTTTACCATTGTATGTTACAGACTTCTTTTCCCGGGCTGCTTTCAGGATTTTCTCTTTGTCACTAAGACTTGTAAATTTTACTATTAGGTGATGGGGTGTGGACCTATTCTTACCGATTTTGAGGGGGGGTTCTCTGCACCTCCTGGATTTTGATGCTTGTTCCCTTTGCCATATTAGGGACATTCTCTCCACTAATTCTCTGCAATATACCTTCTGCTCCTCTCTCTCTTCTTCTTCTGGAATCCCAATTA
>NW_026753782.1:0-611 GCF_022355385.1 Mustela nigripes
TAACTGCAACATATTTTGCATTTAAAAAAATTTTCAAACTATTTTCCTAAGTGGTTGTATCATGATATATGCCAACAACAGTTTAGATTTTTTGTTGCTTCTCAATCTAGCTCAGGCCAAGTACAATTAGCCTTTATAATTTTAGCCATTCTAATAGATATGTAAGCATATGTAAGCATTTCTCATTATGATTTTAATTTGTATTTCTTTAATGTCGAGGTTCAGTGGGCTGAGGTCCGGAGCTGATGACCAAGAAAGAATTCTTGAGATATATTTGCTGCAAAAGGGTGGTTTATTGAGGCATGGGGATAGCACCTGTGGGCAGGAAGAGCTGCAGCTTAAGTAATCTGTGGTTGGGGGAAGGTAAGGGAAAGGGAGGTTTCAAGGGAGTTTTCCTATGCTAAAGAGGAGTTGTCTTTTACCAAGCCATTAACAGCAAAATAGTTGGGAGATGCCTGTCTTGCAGGATTGTGAGCTCTGCAAGTTAACTTTTTGTTTCTCATTTATGGCGGTCAGGGGTGCCTGAGGAATGTTACACATATTACAGAGGGGAGCGGGTGGAGAGGGGGTGCAAGGTGCCAGCTTTTGCTTTGTCCTCAGTCAGCCTCCTG
>NW_026753782.1:711-1324 GCF_022355385.1 Mustela nigripes
TACTGAGGGGAGCGGGTGGAGAGGGGGTGCAAGGTGCCAGCTTTTGCTTTGTCCTCAGTCAGCCTCCTGCTCCCTCATCAAGTTCCAAACCTGAGAGGGGGCTCGTGGGAGTGAGGAAGTGTGAGAGAGTGGGAGGGCGGGAGGGCGGCGGGCCTAGGGGAAGGCGCCCAGCCTGCTCCTGCTCTTTGTTTTGGAGACTCACGTGGTCCTGCCTAATTGGCCGCCAAAGAGCCCGAGTTCCCAGGGAGGCAGAGGCGTCCTTCGCAGCTGTGGTTCACGGGCTCTTCCAGCGCTGGGGGGACCACAACTCCCACAAGGCCCCACACTCCAACAGAGCCTGGCTGATAAAGGGGCGTGGTCTGCGTGGAGGGGCGGGACCATGATGCAGGGGCCTTGGGGTGCAGCGTCCCCAGGTGGCTTTCTGGAGCTCAGGAGCTTTCTCATCGCTGGATTGGCATCTGGCAGCTGGACTCATTGGAGTCCTGGTGCGTCGCCTCGGACCGGCTCTCGACGGGTAGAGTGTAACGAAGTGTTAGCTTTGGAGGCACAGTGCTAGGGACTGGGTAGCGCTGAAGCTGCTGGTTGTCCTGGGCTTCCTGAGGAGGCTGTCTGA
>NW_026753783.1:0-875 GCF_022355385.1 Mustela nigripes
GTCCTCCATGCTTTTTGTTATGCTCCACAAATAAGTGAAACCATATGATAATTGACTCTCTCTGCTTGACTTATTTCACTCAGCATAATCTCTTCTAGTCCCATCCATGTTGCTACAAAAGTTGGGTATTCATTCTTTCTGATGGAGGCATAATACTCCATAGTGTATATGGACCCCATCTTCCTTATCCATTCATCCGTTGAAGGGCATCTTGGTTTTTTCCATGGTTTGGCGACCGTGGCCATTGCTGCTATACCATTGGGGTACAGATGGCCCTTCTTTTCACTACATCTGTATCTTTGGGGTAAATACCCAGGAGTGCAATGGCAGGGTCATAGGGAAGTTCTATTTTTAATTTCTTGAGGAATCTCCACACTGTTCTCCAAAGAGGCTGCACCAAATTGCATTCTCACCAACAGTGTAAGAGGGTTCCCCTTTCTCCACATCCTCTCCAACACATGTTGTTTCCTGTCTTGCTAATTTTGGCCATCCTAACTGTATAAGATGATATCACAATGTAGTTTTAATTTTAATCTCCCTGATGGCTAGTGATGATGAACATTTTTTCATGTGTCCGATAGCCATTTGTATGTCCTTATGGAGAAGTGTCTGTCCCATTTTTTGATGATTGTCTGTTTCATGTGTGTTGAGTTTGAGGAGTTCTTTATAGATCCTGGATATCAACCTTTTGTCTATACTGTCATTTGCAAATATTTTCTCTTATTCCATGGGTTGCCCCTTTGTTTTCTTGACTGTTTCCTTTGCTGTGCAGAAGCTTTTGATTTTGATGAAGTCCCAAAAGTTCATCTTCGCTTTTGGAGACATATCTTGAAAGAAGTTGCTGTGGCTGATATCGAAGAGATTACTGCCTATGC
>NW_026753783.1:975-1324 GCF_022355385.1 Mustela nigripes
GTCCTCCATGCTTTTTGTTATGCTCCACAAATAAGTGAAACCATATGATAATTGACTCTCTCTGCTTGACTTATTTCACTCAGCATAATCTCTTCTAGTCCCATCCATGTTGCTACAAAAGTTGGGTATTCATTCTTTCTGATGGAGGCATAATACTCCATAGTGTATATGGACCCCATCTTCCTTATCCATTCATCCGTTGAAGGGCATCTTGGTTTTTTCCATGGTTTGGCGACCGTGGCCATTGCTGCTATACCATTGGGGTACAGATGGCCCTTCTTTTCACTACATCTGTATCTTTGGGGTAAATACCCAGGAGTGCAATGGCAGGGTCATAGGGAAGTTCTAT
>NW_026753784.1:0-730 GCF_022355385.1 Mustela nigripes
AGTTAAGTGAAAATCTGACCAAACTAAACATTTTTCCATTTTCCCTAGTGAGCAAAGATAGCTAAAATCTATCTGCCATTTTCAACACTGTACTCAACGACTGTAATTCTAATTTAAGAACAGATTATTTATATCAAAACCACATGTTGGCCTAATCTTATACAATATTCATAAATCTCACTCAGAGCCTTGGACACTTTTATTTGTTGAGGCTATATGGTACTACGGACATTCATCTTTTTTGACCTCATAGCTTCATGTATGTCTATACTTTTGAAAATACATGCATCATAGTTCCATTGTAAAATGTCTGGGTTATAAAATGTCTGGGTTATCCAAATGGTAATAAGAACATACAAATGACCTGATGTAATGAACTGGACCAGATTGCCAGATATCACATTTCATACCAGAAAGATTCAGTGGTAAGTTTTAAAATGGCCAGCTATACTTCGACTGAATTATAACTCATTTAACTTCTTTCTTTGTGTACAGTATTATACATTAGTCAGTACTATAGTAAATAAGTAATTTGGACAGATGTAAATATGCTGTAATAAAAAATGTTTTTCTTCTTTCTTTTAGTCCTTTTTACTTGTAAGACTAGCCAGAAATACCATGACTCCCCCAAAATAATTTACAATCCAAATTTATCTCTAAATGAATTTATTGCACAGAAAAATAAAATATATATACACTTACAGTAGACATGTTCAAAAATAGTTACACA
>NW_026753785.1:0-215 GCF_022355385.1 Mustela nigripes
GGGAGGGAATCATGCTCCATGCTGAGCAGAGTGTCCCATGCAGGGCTCGATCCCAGGACCCTGAGACCATGACCTGAGCTGAAGGCAGAAGCTTAACCCTCTGAGCCACTAAGGCACCCCCTCACCTGAGGAACTTAAAAACAAAAAGCCCAAAGGGCACCTGGCTCATTCAGTCACTGGAGCGTGCAGGTCTTGATCTCAGGGTTGTGAGTTCA
>NW_026753785.1:315-1324 GCF_022355385.1 Mustela nigripes
GAAAGAAAGAGCCCAAGCCCCAGTTTGTGATTAATTTGTTTAAATGTATCAAGAAATTTGATGCTAAATGTTGTTAAGACTAGTTAAATACCAAAAAGATATATTTACATAATACTTCTTGCTCTCAAATTTTGAACAAAGAACTTACTAATAATCAATAACTTAGTAGGCCAACATTTTATTTAAATAAGTTTTATGGTACTACAAAGAGTGAATTAGAAAATCAAAAGCAAGGAGAAATGGGCATGATGTGAACATGGGGAAGCAAGAGAAAGCAAGAAAGTATGTGACCGGGAAGCGAATGCTTAGCTCTGAGATCCTTCTCCGAGAGAAGGACAGATTAAAACCTAAAAAGAAAGAAAAGAAGGATCCCATGCACTCAAGGAAAGAGAAGTCCCCCAATATCCCTCCTGCTTTTTCCAATATAAACACAAAGCTGGGCCGACTTACCACATCCTGGTTGGTACCAACTTTATCAACTTTTCTATTTAGGCCAAACTTGACCGGTCAATGATGGACGGACAGGCTGTGTGCCAAGTGTACCAGTTGTACAACTGACTGTGTAATGGCTGAAACTGAGAAACCGGGGTGAAAGTATCAAGAGGCTCTAAGGATTGCAAAAGAGCCAAGATTCAAATGATTACCACGTACACACAAGACAAACTATGCAGATGACTGCTCAGTATGGAAGTAATTCAGAGTGTTACACTGTGGCATCAGCTGACCCAGACCCAGAAGACTGCTGGAGTTCCCATCATGGACATCTCTAACCATATAGACGAAACTGAGCAAATGCCAGATGATGATGGAGCCCCTCACTCCTATGTCTTAATAGAGTTCCTCAGCTCTCCTTTACCAACTTTTCCTGTTGCCAGTCCATACAAGCAATTCTCCTTACCCAGTTCCTCTGTTCTGAGCTATGGCTAAAGACACTCACGTTTTTATGTTTTGAAACTGATTAACTTGTACCATTTTACTTTTTGTTGCATCTTTTTATAAATCAGATGAC
>NW_026753786.1:0-1323 GCF_022355385.1 Mustela nigripes
ATCAGTCCTGCCATACCTATGACCCGAAACATAAGCCGAGTTTGTGTTTTCAGACAACTGCCCAAACACCCTGGGCTACACACCGTACAGGCTCAGGCCCCTGGAGCCATACCTGACGACCGGGCTTGCCCTCACCAAGGGAATTGTATGTGCCGATTCCATTGGCCACAACCCTACTAAGAGGATAAACCTCCAAAGTTCCTGAGGCCATCCCAATATTTGTGGCTTCCCAGGACAAAAACAGGCAATCTGGGCCCATCTGAGCACCTACCGGCACGCAGACCCGTAGAATGATGTCCCCAGAGGGAAAAAGGAACAAACAGGCCCCTAGGCACCTATCGGATCCATTGCTTTGTTTTCCAGGCATCTCTCCTCAGAGGCCTGGATTTCAATAACAGCATATGGCTGTTTCTTGACTCACCCATCAGAACAAATCGCATCTACACACGGGAAACTTGCTCGAAGGAGCTGTGTGAAAGCCTCTCTTTAGTAGAATCCTTCAGGGCCCCAGTGTCACCGCTTCATTCCAATGTCTCCATAGACAAAAAATCATATTAGGCCACATCCACAGGAGAGTCCATTTCAACTCAGCCTCCTCGGTTGCTCCCCCAGATCCAGCAGATCTAACCTCTCTTGTTGCTTGGAGACAATTGTAATGAGAGGTGGGCTACCCAGCCATCCATCCTTAGAACCCTGCTCGGAATCGTTGTCCTGGAGCCAACCAACAGGTCTCAATTGTCCTACAGAAGAATCTTTGCAGTTGGGAGCTTCACACAACTCCCATTGTGGGAAAACCCCCATGGCCTCGTGATCCACCCCCCCTTCAAGAAAGGGCCATCAGGGACAGAATGTACTACCTGAGCGATCATCTGATTCTCGACCTGACTTCAGATGGACGAGATCTCTATTCAGGTCAGGAGATTGTGCCTGCCATATCCTCACCCAGAAACCTAGGCCTAGCTAGGATTCATACTTCCATCCTCAGACTACTGGCCCACAAGCCTTCCAGTTTGGCAATCCATAACTACAATGAAGCTCTCTTCCTGCCCTCCAGAAGAAAAACATTGCCCCCTGGGGCTACACAGAACCCGAAATGAGGACCTACCTGCACGCCATTCGGGTCTACTCCAAATATATAGGCCGACCTGGGCACTAATGTCCTTTCTGACACAGCCTGAGCCTGGGCCTCCTGGCCCCACCCAGACAGCTGGCGGCACACTGAGCACATCGGACTCGTCATGGCCTTAGTTCGAAATCTCTTCCGAACCTCGGTTTTCAGGCTTCAGAACCTAGACCTTATCTCCAATCACGGCCCGGGGTTGA
>NW_026753787.1:0-1323 GCF_022355385.1 Mustela nigripes
TTGGAGGTTTATCCTATTAGTAGGGTTCTGGCCATTGGAGGGGCACATACAATTCCCTTGTAGAGGGCAAGCACAATCGTCAGGTTTGGCTCCAGGGGCCTGAGCCTGTATGGTGTGTAGGCCAGGGCTGTTTGGACAGTTGTCTAAAAACACAAACTCGGTTTATGTTTCGGGTCATAGGGATGGCACGACTGATCTAAAGACCATGAGGAGAATATTTCGGGATATGAAAAAAGGGCGAGTGTGAGGGTCTTGCTCAAGTTTTTCTCTCTGGATATCGTGTCGCTCATGGTCGTGAAATTTCCAGGTGACTTCATTGGAAATGGACAAGTCTTACTCTCTGGGGGTTTGGCCCAGTCCAAAGAGTTTGCGGTCATTCTGTGGGATGGAAGAAATCCGTTGTTCTGTTGTTGTTGATTTGTTTTGTTTTGTTTTTCAAACTCAGGTGTCCCACCAAATGCTGGATTCCAGAGTAGAGCCCTGGGGAGGGGCGACTGGACAACCAGAAATCTGATTTAAAATTGGGGCCTAGGGACAGGTCAAGCCCATTATGACATCTAATAGTCCAGCCAATGAGAGTACGTACTAGAGGACAGGTCAGGCTGAGGGTCACAATGCGTGTCTATGCCCTCGTCGCACTCAAGAATGGGCGGGGCCTCTGGCTGAATGCTGGTTTCTCCTACACTGAATGTTGGACAACATGCCTACCACAAGGTTTCTTGCCATGGGTAAGGAAGAGTTCTGATTTCTGCATCACAGTCACCCCTGGGCAGTGATTCGAGATAAGGTCTAGGTACTGAAGCCTGAAACCTGAGGTAGTGAAGAGATGATTACCTAAGGCCTTGGCGGGTCTGATGTGCTCAGTGTGTGGTCAGCTGTGTGGGTGTTGGTCACGAGGTCCTGGCACAGGTTGTCAGTCAGTGCATTAGTGCCCAGGTTAGACTATATATTTTGGGTGCATTCGAATGCCGTGTAGGTTCTTATCTGAAGAACTCTTCAGGATACGAAGAATGAGCGAGTCTGAGGCGCGAGCTCAGGCTTTTGTCTCTGGATTTTGTATCAGTGATGGCCGTGGAATGTTGAGGAGGCCTCATGGACCATGGACGAATCTTGCTCTCTGTGGATTTCGGCCCGATCCCAATTGTTTTTCGTCAATCTGTGTAATGGGAGGACTACTTTCAGGTTTGTTACCTCAGGTGTCCCACCAATTGAGGAATTCCAAAGCAGAGCCGTGGGGAAGAGTGAAGGGACAACCTGAGCTATGGTTAAAAATTGGGGCCAAGGGGCATGGCAAGCCCAATATGCTGTCTCTCCATCCAGCCA
>NW_026753788.1:0-1323 GCF_022355385.1 Mustela nigripes
TGATACAGGGTATGGGTCCAGGTTTATTCTTGAACTTAGTAAGTTTACTTATTAGTTTTAGTAGCTTTTTAAAAAATTCTGTCAGATTTTTCTACATAACCAAAGTATATCAAACTTTTTTTTTAACTACTATTTTACTAATTTCTTAAGGTGGAGCCAAAGGTCATCAGTTTGAGGCTTTTCTTCTTTTTTAGTACATACATTCAGTGCTGTAAATGTTCATGTGAGTGCTGCTACTGCAGGATTCCAGAAATTCTTATGTGTTATATGTTCACTTCCATTCAGTTCAGAATATTTTCTAATTTCTTTTTTCTTTACTTCTTTGACCCAGGGGTTATTTAAAATTTTATTTATTTGAGAGAGAGAGAGAGAGAGAAAGAGAGAGCATGAGCTGGGAGGGGGGAAGAAGACTCCCCTCTAAGCAGGGAGCCCAGTGTGGGGCTTGATCCCAGGACCCTGAGATCATGACCTGAGCCGAAGGAAGACACTTAACTGACTGAGCCACCCAGGCGCCCTGACCCAGGTTTTATTTAGATGTGTGTTAATTAGTTTGCAAATATTTGAGTATTCTCCAGAGATATTTTTATTCTTGATTTCTAATTTGATTTCTTTGTGGTCATAAAACACACTCTTATGACTTCAGTTCTTTTGACTTACTTCTCCTATTATAATTTATTTTATGATCCAGAATATCGTCTCTTTCGGTAAGTGTTCCATGGATGCTTGAGAAGAACAGTCGTGTTCAAGTCTACTATGTCCTTGCTGATTTTCTGCCTACTGAAATCTCAGACTATAATTGTGAATTTGCTTGTTCCTCTGAAGTTCTGTCAATTTTACTTTATGGATTTTGAACCTGTTAATAAATGCATAAACATTTAGGTTTATTATGCTTCCTTTAGTTGACTGTTTTATCATTATTAAATGAACTTATTTACTGCTGCTAATGTTTTTTTGTTTTGAAATCTATTTTGTGTGGTATTAATGTAACCGCTCAGGCTCAGCTTTCTTTTGCCCAGTGTTAGTGTGGTCTGTCATGTTTCTGGCCTCTTAACACATTTGTAGTTTTTACATTTAAAATGCATTTTTTAATAGCTGGCAGATAGCTGGGTCTCCCTTTTTTATCCATTTTGATGTCTGCCATTTCATTGAGGCTTTTAGACCATTTTCATTTAATGTGATTACTGATGTAGTCGATTTGAATCTGTCATCATGTTGTTTGACTTCAATTTGTCCTTTCCGATCTTCATTGCATTCTCTTCTTTTCTGATTTCTTTCAGATTGAGCAAGTAATTTTTATGATTTAGTTTTATTTATGTGTGTGTG
>NW_026753789.1:0-1323 GCF_022355385.1 Mustela nigripes
TGTGTCAAAGCCTCTGCGCAGGAGAATCCTGCATGGCCCCTGACCACTGCCACATTCCAAGATCTCCATGGACGCAAACCTGCATTATGACCCAAAAGCATGAGACTCATCCTTCTCGGTTGCTCATTCCAGAGGCAGCAGATGGAACCTGCATTATTCCTAGGCACCAATGGGAACGCTAGGAGGAGTTTCAAACATCCAACATAGAGCCCTGCTCTTGAATCTTTCAGTGTGGGGAAACATTGAGCCAACAAACAGAACTCCCCATGTCCTGTGGAAGAAAACCTTGCGCTTAGGAGCAGCTCACAAGCCCCAGAATGGGGAAAGCTCCACGGCCTCATGAGGCTACTCCTCCATTAGGCAGCCATCATGGACACAAATTCCAGCCTGAGGGACATTCTGCCACTCACCATTGTTAGGATACTGAGTCGACCACCCCTCAATTAGACAGAGAACACTATCAATAATGCGACCTTAGGTCTTGAGGAACTGAGCCCTTTGTCTGTTGAAATTGGGCCATTTGAGATAGCCCTTTTTGTTGTAAATCACCAGGACACCAGGGAGATTCCTGTCTTGCAGGATTGTGATCTCTGCAAGTTAAACTATTTGTTTTTCTTTAACACCCGGTCCCTGTGGCACCATTGCCTAATGGCCCTGGTGGTGTATGATTAAATTGTTTTTTCAGGTTTTAGCTATTTTCTCTTATCTCTTTCTCTTATCTCAAGTGCGCCCTGTGGGCTGGTTAGGGATGCTCAGTAAAATGGCTTCCCGGCCTTCAGGATTGCCATTATTATGCTAACCCACTCTTACAGTGCATGGCTTTTGCTTTGCCAAGATGGATGTACTTATGTCAGGGCTAGACTCGGGTGGGTACAGCCTTGTTTTTCTTGGCCTTCACACCTGGAGCTGGTTTCTGGGACTTGTTTTTAAGTCCCCTGGGGGAGGGGAGCAGGGACAGTAAAATAGGTCCTTACAACCATTACTTCAGATGTTGGAGATCTTGATTCAGCCTCTGCAGATTGGTCCTGCCATGCCCTAGGTCCTAAACCTAAAACTAGCTTGTGTTTTCAGACTTCCATCCTCACACTTCTGCCCCACAAGACCTCCAGGTTGGAAATTCTGGAGGCACAACACAGCATTCTGCATGTCGACCAGAAGGAAAAAGTGGCCTATGGGGCTGCACAAACAAACAAATGAAGATCAACGTGCACAGACTTCGATGGAACTGCAATTTCATAGGCCGCCCTGTGCACTGATGCTCTCTCTGACACAGCCCGAGTCCAGACCACCTGTCAGCCACCCAGTTAGCTGAACGCATATCCA
>NW_026753790.1:0-1323 GCF_022355385.1 Mustela nigripes
TATTTCCACTGAGAGTTATAGTAGTATCAGTTTTAGAAAAACCTCATCTCATTATGTAAAACTATGCTGAATTAAAAGTGAGGAATTTGCAAACTGTATAGCTTCAAAGTAATTAGTGAGTTGTTCAGGGCTGCCTCTTGGATTTTTCTCTTTTTGGAAAAAACATCGGTGCCTGGAGACTGTTCAGTTTGGATATTCTACACTTAATGAATGACAATTTTAATTCCATTCCTTTTCAACACCTCCTGTAGAATTATATTTTAGATCCATTGAAGTTTGCAAATTCCTGCATTTCGCATTAATAAATTATTCTTTCATTAAAAAATATTTTTAAATTTCTACTAAGGAAAAGCATTGTTGGGCTTTTCCATGTTTTGTTTGTTTGTTTGTTTTAGGATTTCATTTATTAAAGAAAGAGAGAGGGAGAGAGAGAGCATGGAGGAGAGGGTCAGAGGGAGACAGAGACTCCCTACTGAGCAGGGAACCTGATGTGGGCTAATGGGGCTGGATCCCAGGACTCGGATCATGACCTGAGCTGAAGGCAGATGCTTAACCGATTGAGCCACCCACACACCCCTTCCATGCTCTGTATGTTACTGTTCTTAATAAATAAGTTGAATTCAAATTTATTTTTTAGAATGAAGTTATTAAAGAATGTGCTGTGATTGAAATTATGAAGCCATTTTTATATCACTAATTCTTATTTTGAAATAAGTGGTAATTTGGAAATGGATATCATTGTGATATTTATACATTTTGAGGCCTGTTGTATGTATATATACATTCATGTTTACACATATGTTTAAAATTATTTATGATTTTTAAAATTAGTGAAAGTGGCTAGCACATAAACTTTAAAAATGAACATTATCCTTTCAATTTATTTATTTATTTATTTATAAAGATTTTATCTATTTGAGAGAGCAAGCGAGAGAGAGAGAGAGGGAGAGGGAGAGAGAGAAAATGAGCAAGGTGAGTGGCAGAAGGAGAAGCAGACTCCCCGCTGGGCAGGGAGCCTGATGTGGGCTGGATACCAGAACCCCGGGATCATGACCTGAGCTGAAGGCAGACACCTAACCAACTGAGCCCCCCAGTCATCCCCTGTCTTTCCAATTTAAATTATTAGGTGATATAATCTATTCTTTCAAAATATTACATTGGTGCAGCAATTAACCTATTACTTGCCTTGGCAGATTGTTAACAGACAGTTAACAGTCTCACTTTCTGTTCATGAAGCAATGGCCACATGCAATCTCATGCTGAGTTGTCTAATTCTTTTTTTTTTTTTTAAGATTTTATTTATTTATTTGACACAGAGAGATC
>NW_026753791.1:0-564 GCF_022355385.1 Mustela nigripes
TGGAGGTGCAATGTGGGGGGTTTGGGGGACAGGAAAAGAGTAAATGATACAAGATGGGATCGGGAGGGAGACAAACCATAAGAGACTCCTAATCTAACACAACAAACTGAGAGTTGCCGGGGGGTGGAGGGTAGGGAGAGGGTGGTGGGGTTAGGAACATTGGGGAGGGTATGTGCTGTGGTGAGTGCTGTGAAGTGTGTAAACTTGGCGATTCACAGACCTGTACCCCTGGGGCTAATAATACATTATATGTTAATTGAAAAGAAGAAGAAGAAGAAGACTACTATAAATCAAATGCTATGGTTTTCGGCAAAGAGTGTGTAATCAGGCATATTTTATTAAAGTAACCAAGTAAAATGATGGTCGATAATTGGAATAACAGAAAACATAAAAATCAGAGATTTTAAAAAGAGATATGGAACAGTGTAGAGAATATAGTCAATGATATTATAATAGTGTTATATGGTGACAGATGGTACCTATATTTGTACTGATCATAGAATAATGTATGGAGATATTGAAAACCTGAAACCAATGTAACACTGAATATCAACTACACTCAAA
>NW_026753791.1:664-1323 GCF_022355385.1 Mustela nigripes
GGAGGGTAGGGAGAGGGTGGTGGGGTTAGGAACATTGGGGAGGGTATGTGCTGTGGTGAGTGCTGTGAAGTGTGTAAACTTGGCGATTCACAGACCTGTACCCCTGGGGCTAATAATACATTATATATTAATTAAAAAGAAGAAGAAGAAGAAGAAAACTACTATAAATCAAATGCTATGGTTTTCAGCAAATAGTGTTTTCAGGCATATTTTATTAAAGTAACCAAGTAAAATGATAGTCGAAAAATGGAAAAACAGAAAACACAAAAATCAGAGATTTTAAAAAGAGATATGGGACAGTGTAGAGAATATAGTCAACGATATTATAATGGTGTTATATGATGACAGATGGTGACTATATTTGTAGTGATCATAGAATAATGTATGGAGATATTGAAAACCTGAAACCAATGTAACACTGAATATCAACTACACTCAAATAAAGAAAATAGTAAAAAGAAAACATTTTAATTTAAAAAGATAAAAAGAGGGACAAGAATTTGAAAAGTGAATTTCAAAAAGAGTAAAGGTGAGGCTAAGACATACTCTGAACCTTGAGGAAAACACCATTTTGAAAATTCTTCCCATTTTGAGAAAACTCAAATAAATCAGTACCATAAAAGAACCCATTTTAACTGAGAGATGTAATGAATGCTCAA
>NW_026753792.1:0-1323 GCF_022355385.1 Mustela nigripes
TCAAATCTATCTATGAAAGACCCACAGCAAATATCATCCTCAATGGGAAAAAGCCTGCATCATCCCGTTGAGATCAGGAACAAGACAAGGATGCCCACTTTCACCACTCTTGTTCAACATAGTATTAGAAGTCCTAGCAACAGCAATCAGACAACAAAGAGAAATAAACGGTATCCAAATTGGCGATGAAAAGGTCAAACTCTCTCTCTTCGCAGATGACATGATTCTTTATATGGAAAACCCAAAAGACTCCACCCCCAAACTACTAGACCTCATACAGCAATTCAGCAACGTGGGAGGATACAAAGGAAATGTACAGAAATCAGTGGCTTTCTAATACACTAACAATGAAAACACAGAAAGGGAAATTAGAGAATCGATTCCATTTACTATAGCACAAAAACCATAAGATACCTGGGAATAAACCTAGCCAAAGAGGTAAAGGATCTGTACTTGAGGAACTACAGAACACTCATGAAAGAAATTGAAGAAGACACAAAAAGATGGAAGACCATTCCATGCTCTTGGATCGGGAGAATAAACATTGTTAAAATGTCTATACTTACTAGAGCAATCTATACTTTTAATGCCATTCCTATCAAAATTCCACCAGCATTCTTCAAAGAGCTGGAGTAAATAATCCAGAAATTTGTATGGAATCATAATAGACCCCGAATCACTAAGGAAACGTTGAAAAACAAAAATAAAACTGGGGGCATCACGTCACCTGATTTCAAGCTTTACTACAAAGCTGTGGTCACCAAGACAGCATGGTACTGGCATAAAAAAAGACACATAGACCAGTGGAACAGAGTAGAGAGCCCAGATATGGACACTCAACTCTATGGTCAATATATCGTTGACAAAACAGGAAAGAATATACAGTGGAAAAAAGACAGTCTCTTCAATAAATGGTGCTGGGAAAACTGGACAGCTATATGTAGAAGAATGAAACTGGACCATTCTCTTGCACCGTACACAAAGATAAACTCAAAATGGATAAAAGACCTCAATGTGAGACATGAATCCATCAGAATCCTAGAGGAGAACATAGGCAGTAATCTCTTCGATATCAGCCACAGCAAATTCTTTCAAGATATGTCTCCAAAGGCAAAGGAAACAAAATCAAAAATAAACTTTTGGAATTTCATCAAAATCAAAAGCTTTCGCACAGCAAAGGAAACAGTCAAAAAACAAAGAGGCAACCCACGAAATGGGAGAAGATATTTGCAAATGACAGTACAGACAAAAGGTTGATATCCATGATCTATAATGAACTCCTCAAACTCAACACACACAAAACAGGCAATCATATAAAAAAAT
>NW_026753793.1:0-1323 GCF_022355385.1 Mustela nigripes
CCCATTGCCTGGTCGAGACAAGGCACGCTCAATCTGCGGGCTCTTGGGTGAGCTACCCAGAAGGCTGAGTTTAAATGGACTTTCCTGAGGATGAGTCATAATGTGGGTTGGTGGCCATGGAGACCTTGGAATGTGGCATTAGCTAAGGGACTCTGCAGGATTCTCCAACCCGAAGGGTTTTACACAACTCCCACAAGGAAGCTATCCATGTGGAGATGAGAGGTGTCCTGTCTGGTGCCTCAGGATAGCCCCATATGCTGGTCTTCGAAACCAGGCCCCTGAGGAGTGATACTTGGACACCAAAGCCAGAGTTCATAATAGGGCCTAGGGGCCTGTCTGGTTCAATCTTCTGTCTCTGCGGATACTAGTCTGTGTGTCTGCATGGAGGTAGTAGTTGCTCAGCTGGTGTCATAATGCCCCTGTTTGTCCAGTGCGGCTTGCGGTAGTGGGATGTCCTTGGAGACCTTGAGGTTTCTACTATTTTGTAGAGTTGTGGCTAATGGAACGGGCAGTTTCTTAGGAGAGAGCAGGCACAGTTCTGTGGTGTGGCTCCAGAGACCCCAGCCTGGAGGCGGTGTGGGCCACGGCTGTGGAGATAGACATCCAAAAACCCAAACTCAGCTCAGGTTTTGGGCCGAGGTTATGGCAGGCCTGATCTACAGTCCGTGAGGGGAGCTCCTCTGGATATGAAAGAAGGGTGAGAGGGAGGCAGTCACTCAGTCTTTTGTCTCTGGATATTTTGTCCACAATGGCCATTTAATGTAGGAGTTGCCTCATGGGTCGTAGAAGTCTCCCTCTCTGGTAGTTCATCCAGCCCCCAAGAGTTTGGGGTCATTCTGTGGGAAGGGAAGAATCCTGTTTTCTGCTTCATGTGTCCGCCCAGTAGAGGGATTCTGGAGCATAGCAGTGGGTACTGACAACTGGAATACTCGCTCTCTGGTTAAGCCTGGGGGCCTATGGATATGACAAGCCCCATATGCAGGATCTTGGTACAGCCACTGAGAGGCGTTACTTTAATACGGGACTCACGCTACAGGTCTCAATGCATGTCTGTGCCCTAGGTGGCCCTCAAGCACTGGCGTGGCCTTTCCGACAATGCAGGTTTTCCCACATTGAACGTTGGACAACATGCCAACCACAAGGTTTCTGGCCATGGGGAAGGAGGAATTCTAATTTCTGCATCACGTTCACCCCTGGGCAGTGATTGGAGATAAGGTCTAGGTTCTGCAGCCTGCAAACCGAGGTTGGGAAGAGATGACGAACTACAGCCATAGCGGGTCCCTTGTGTCTAGGTTGGAGCCAGCTGTCTAGGTGTCGTTTGGG
>NW_026753794.1:0-1323 GCF_022355385.1 Mustela nigripes
CAATCTATTTTTTCTAGAGGGCAGGCAAAGTGCTGCAATGATTGTCCGGAATTGCCAAACTTGTAGGCTTCGGGCCAGGAGTGTGAGGATGGAAGTCTGAGAACACAAGCTAGACTTGGGTTTCAGGGTGAGGGCACGGCATGTTTCCCCTGAAGATCTGAAGCAATATCTCATGAGTGGAGGTAGATGCTCAGCTGATGACAGACTGACCTTTTTTGTCCCGGGCGACCTATACTATTGGGATGGCCTCAGAGACTTTGGAGGGTTCTCCTAATTTGTACGATTTTGGACAATGGAATGGGCAGTATTCCCATGGATTGGGTAGGCACAGCCCTAATGTGTGGCTCCAGGGTCCCCAGCCTTGATGGTGTGTGGCCCAGGACTTTGAGGACAGACGTCTGAAAACACAAACTCTGCTTATGTTTGGGGACGTAGGTTTGGCAGGCCCGATCTACAAACCATGAGAAGACATCTTCAGCATATGAAGATAGTGCGAGTCTGAGGCGCTTGCTCAGTCTTTTGTCTCTGGATTTTGTTTCAGCGATGGCCGTGGAATGTCGAGGAGGCCTCATGGGCCATGGACGAATCTTGCTCTCTGAGGATTTGTCCCAATCCCAATTGTTTTTCGTCAATCTGTTGGATGGAGTACTCCTTTAGGGTTTTTACCTCATGTGTCCCACCAAAAGAGGAGTTCCAAAGCAGAGCCCTGGGGAAGAGTGAAGGGACAACCCGAACTAGGTTAAAAATTGGGGCCTATGGGCATTGGAAGCCCAATATGCTGTCTCTTCATCCAGCCACTGAGAGGCCTTACCTGAGGACTGGGCTAAGGCTGAGGGTCACAATGTGTGTTTGCCACCTATGTGGCCCACGAGCAATGGCGGGGCCTCATTGGACACACTGGTATCCACTACACTCAACATTATACAAAAAGCCTACCACAAGGTTTCTTGCCATCAGGAAAGAGTTTTGATTTCTGCATCATTTTCAAACATGGGCAGTGATTGTGATAAGGTCTAGGTTCTAAATTCTGAAAACCGAGGTTAGGAAGAGATAAGGAGCTAAGGCAATGGCTGGTCCGATGTGCTCAGTGAGTGGCCAGCTGTATGTGTGGGGCCAGCAGGTCCAGGCTCAGCCTCTGTCAGAAAGGGCACTATTGCCCAGGTCAGCCTATATATTTTGGGTACAGCCAAGTGGCGTACAGGTTGATCTTCATTTGGGGTTTCTGGGTAGCTCCAGAAGGCAATGTTTTTCTTCTGGAGGGCAAGCAGAGTGCTGCATTATATTTCTGGATTGCCAAACTGGAGGGCTTGTGGGGCATTAGTC
>NW_026753795.1:0-1323 GCF_022355385.1 Mustela nigripes
GTGATATGATTAATGCTTTTTATATTAAAAACTGTTCAGCAGTCTTGCAATCACAATTTGAGTGGCTAGTACCTTCTCTGTGATTGTTTTCACAGTATTTGAGTTAAAAGAGCCAAAGGAAACCCAACCAGCTATTATACAAGAGAAGAACATCATTTTGTTCCTTCTGGTGAGATCAGATAAAAAAGGCAATAACAAACATACTATTGGACATTGGAGAAAAGGAGATTCTTGAAAGTGAACTCAGGTGAATGATGTACTAATTTTTAGTGAGAAGTAGAACTTACAAATGATGAATTTGGATATTTGGCTGAGGAAATTTTCAAACAAAATTTGGGAAATTGCTTATAATAAAATGTGAGAGGAAAGATATAAATTGAAGAATAAAGTATTAAGCAAATAAGAACCACCACTCGATGATTTGGAAAACTATTAGTATATCCATATTACAAAAAAGAAGAAAGTGTGCTCTGGAGAGAACACTAAGATTGAAGCTGGGAAATTTTCAAGAGATGAGTTGTGCAATTCATGGATCTAATCAACCATCTTACTGGAAGCCAGTAATAGAAATGCAATTACACAGGAAAGATCTGTATACTACATTCTTGTCTGATTGCTTTGGACTTTCATGAATTGCACAAGAGAAAGAAAAAATTTGAAAATTTTATACCAATAGAAATGTCACCATTCTGGGAGGAAAGAAACAGAGTCAAAGTGAAGGAAGGAAGAAAGACTCTGAGACCAGAGCCATGCATGTACAGGCATGGTCAGTGGTGGACTGCAGAGGGTGAGACCAGCCACCCCACATGCTAGTGGACCTAAAGAGCAGGGCTCCCATCCCAGTAGTCCCAGAGGACAGAGTACCCAGACACAGATGTTTATTATATGGCCCTGAAACCTAATAGAATTTGCCCAACTGAGGTGCCATCTTGCTTGGGACCCATTATCCCTTTACTCATTGCAATTTCTTCCTTTTGGAATGGGAATGTATATCTTATGAATTCACTAGCATTGATTTTGTTTTATTTTATTTTTTTAAAGATTTTATTTATTTATTTGACAGAGAGATCACAAGTAGGCAGAGAGGCAGGCAGAGAGAGAGAGAGGAGGAAACAGGCTCCCTGCTGAGCAGAGAGCCCGATGCGGGACTCGATCCCAGGACCCTGAGATCATGACCTGATCCGAAGGCAGCGGCTTAACCCACTGAGCCACCCAGGCGCCCACTAGCATTGATTTTAGAAGTAAATAGCTTGTTGTCCACAAAGAGGAACACATCCATTGAATCTCATCCATACCTGATTCAAATCACTGAGGTGATAATAT
>NW_026753796.1:0-1323 GCF_022355385.1 Mustela nigripes
ATCGGCTAAGGACTTTGGCTCATTTTTAATCAGGTTTTTCCCCCATTTTGAGTTTTAAGGGGTCTTTGTGTATTTTTGATTAACAGTCCTTTGCCAGATGTGTATTTTGCAAATTTTTTCTCATAGTCTTTGCTTTGCCTTTTCATTCTCTTGGCATTGTGTTTCACAGAGTAGACATTTTTAAATTCAGTGCTCCTGCTTTTGTAGCTAAAGTTATTTCCAAAACCAAGGTCATTTAAATTTTCTTCTATATTACCTTCTACATGTTTCATGTTTAGGTTTATAATCCAATCTGGGTTAATTTTTGTGAAGAGTGTATGATATCTGCCTGGATTTGTTTTATTTTATTATTTTATTTTTATTTTATATTTTTACATTTAGCTTCACCATTACTCCAGAACCATTTGTTTAAAAGATTGTATTTTGCTCTCTTGTATTACTTTTGCTTTTATATTAAATATAAAATATAATTGATAATATATATTCCGTTCCTTTAACCTAGTCTTTCTGTGGTATTACAATATCTTGCTTACAATTATCGTTATGGTATACTTTTTTAAAAAGATTTTATTTATTTATTTGACAGAGAGAGAGATCACAAATAGGCAGAGAGACAGACAGAGAGAGAGAGATGAGGAGAAGCAGGCTCTCTGCTGAGCAGAGATCCCTATGCGGGACTCGATCCCAGGCCCCTGGGATCATGACCTGAGCCAAAGGTAGAGGCTTAACCCACTGAGAAACCCAGGCGCCCTATCGTTATGGTAAACTTTGAAGTCAGTCCTCAGTCTTTGTTCTCCTTCAACACTATGTTGAATCTTGTGAGTCTTTGCCTCTCCATATAAACTTTAAAATAAGTTTGTTAATATTAAGCAAAATGAGACCTCAAGGATCTGAGAGATGTCTAAGAAGTACTTGATACATCCCTTGGGTATGGTTTATTGAAGTGTCCACCTGTCTGAAAGCTGGGTAATCTAGATAAGGGAGGAAAAATTAGTTATGATAAAACATATCAACAAACATGAATAAATTTTGTAAAACTTATTGTCATGGCTCATGTACAATATGACCAACAGAGGGACTATCAAAAGGAAAGCATCAGTTATGTTTATTGTGAAATTTTTTATTCAAAATAAAGCAATGAGAGGGGAAGACACAATGAGAAAATTACCATTTTTTAAATGGTAAACTTCTTACCAACTGGCATAGGTTTTATATTCTAAGTAGTATATTGAAAAGTAAAACATTGGGGCGCCTGGGTGGCTCAGTGGTTTGGGCTGCTGCCTTTGGCTCGGGTCATGATCTCAGGGTCCTGGGATCGAGCCC
>NW_026753797.1:0-706 GCF_022355385.1 Mustela nigripes
TCAAGGATCTGAGAGATGTCTAAGAAGTACTTGATACATCCCTTGGGTATGGTTTATTGAAGTGTCCACCTGTCTGAAAGCTGGGAATCTAGATAAGGGAAGAAAAATTAGTTATGATAAAACATATCAACAAACATGAATAAATTTTGTAAAACTTATTGTCATGGCCTATATACAATATGACCAACAGAGGGACTATCAAAAGGAAAGCATCAGTTATGTTTATTGTGAAATTTTTTATTCAAAATAAAACAATGAGAGGGGAAGACACAATGAGAAAATTACCATTTTTTAAACGGTAAACTTCTTCCCAACTGGAATAGGTTTTATATTCTAAGTAGTATATTGAAAAGTAAAACATTGGGGTGCCTGGGTGGCTCAGTGGTTTGGGCAGCTGCCTTTGGCTCAGGTCATGATCTCTGGGTCCTGGGATCGAGCCCTGAATTGGGCTCCCTGCTCCGCAGGAAGCATGCTTCCCCCCACCTCTCTCTCTGCCTACCTCTCTGTTTACTTGTTATCTCTGTCTGTCAAATAAATAAATAAAATCTTTAAAAAAAAGAAAAGAAAAGTAAAACATTAAAAATAAAATTTTAATTTAAAAAAATTATGTAATTTTTTAAAAAGGTTAAAAATAGCAGAACCATTTTTCTTATAACTGGAAAATACATTGTATATATATCTATCAAAAATAACTTGTCATGGGGGC
>NW_026753797.1:806-1323 GCF_022355385.1 Mustela nigripes
CTGCTATTTTTAACCTTTTTAAAAAATTACATAATTTTTTTAAAAGGTTAAAAATAGCAGAACCATTTTTCTTATAACTGGAAAATACATTGTATATATATCTATCAAAAATAACTTGTCATGGGGGCGCAGGGTGGCTCAGTGGGTTAAAGCCTCTGCCTTCATCTCAGGTCATGATCCCAGGATCCATGTATCACGTCCCACATCGGGCTCTCAGCTCAACAGGGAGTTGGCTTCCTCCTCTCTCTCTGCCTGACTCTGCATACTTGTGATCTCTGTCAAATAAATAAATAAAATCTTTTATAACAAAAATTTTAAAAAATAACTTTCATGTCTGGAATACGGAGCATATGGAAAAAAATAATATCTGAGGACAGTATTTCTGCCATATTTTGTGCCTTGTTAATATTTTTAAACAATCAGGCAACTTTTAACTTTATTGAAATACCTGCGAAGATACCAGAAGTTCATTTTGGAGCCCTATGACTATAAAAATTAATTGCAAATATTCAAAATG
>NW_026753798.1:0-1323 GCF_022355385.1 Mustela nigripes
GAGTGTCTCATTTCTAAACAGTTTGCTGGAGTCCGTACCTAATACTCCGAGCATATCTCAAGGATCATGACCTAGACAGAATTGCAAGCTACAGCAGTGAGGCAAAGTGGTGAGGCAGAAGAAGGGAAATGGAAAGGGGGAAGGATGTGGGATGTTGGGCTCCAAGTCTGACCTGGTTTTCAGACGGTGTCCTTCTATACCTTAGTCAGCTTTGTTACTGCAATTCAACTAATCATCTCACTGTCTTTCAAATACACTTACCCATGTGCTAACCCACCTCTAGACTGAACGTTCATAATGTCTACCTGTCCATCTACCCACATACTTTACATGCACGTTCCTGACACTGGTTAATCTCATTTCTTATTTTCTTGGTTACCTATGAATTATCTTTCTTCTGGTTAACCTGCCTTCTTTGGCATGCCTGTCTTCTTTTTTTTTTTTAAAGATTTTATTTATTTATTTGACAGACAGAAATCACAAGTAGGCAGCGAGGCAGGCAGAGAGAGAGAAGAGGAAGCAGGCTCCCCGCTGAGCAGAGAGCCCAATGAAGGGTTTGATCCCAGAACCCTGGGATCATGACTTGAGCCGAAAGCAGAGGCTTTAATCCACTGAGCCACCCAGGTGTCCCGGCATGCCTGTCTTCTGATCCAGATTCTTAACCTGCCAGAGATTTCCAAAGTTGCTTCCATAATCTACCCACCTTCCTGATGATTCCCTAGGTGCTGTAGGGGAATTTCTCTGCTCTAAAATCTTCAATCCCCACAAACCCCCTGCCCCCAACATAGAGACTTTGCAGATTTTTTTGTCTACCTGTTCTTTGCATGCTCTAGGAAGGCCTTGCCCTACATCACTGGGAAGGCATTTGTTGAATGGGATGGTAGTGGAGCTCTTGTCTTCTAGATGGAAGAGAATCACTTATTGACCAAAGCTGATTCTTAGAAGTTATGGGACTCATCTTGGAGATTAGCCTTTGAATAGTTAATCTTTCTTTTCCAGAAGCCTGAGGGAGAACTGGAGGAGCTGTGTACTACGGTCCTAATGGCTCTGGGTTTCCAGTCTCCAGGAATAGTCATCTTCAAGCTGTGGGACAGATGACACAACACCTTGCCCCCAAACTGCCTCCTGACTGCAGTGGGGAGACTCTTCCACCGCCAGGGTATAACCTGAGTTAGTCTGAGAAGAGAACAGGGGCAGCAGGGGGTGGAGACACTGTATATGCTCTAGATCAGATTTACACTCCTGATTTCTCTCATTGGACATCTCCACTTATTTTAGTCATGGGTGTGTATGTGCAGGTGGGAGAACAAACTAGGATCCCTA
>NW_026753799.1:0-1323 GCF_022355385.1 Mustela nigripes
AGCTAGTGTCCTGGACATGGACAGTCCTCCGTGTGGAGACTGGCAAGTTGGAGCCCGCTGTGCTGCCACCTGTTTTTAGAAAAAATATTGGGGTGCCTTGTGATGGGGCTCTTTCTCCCCAAAGCAGGGAAATGAGCTGCCCCCAGTTCCATCACGCCTGTCCCACTTTTCCCCCACTGTGGAACCATTGGTACATAGCGTCTTAGGACAACTTGACTTCCAGGGCCCCAGAGCCTTTTCGTGGCTGGGGTTGAAAATGTTTGATGGAGGTCAATTTGGTTTTTGATGGACCTATTGGTGGGATGAAGCCTGGGCACTCCCTGCAAGCCAACACGAAGCCTGAGCCCCTGACGAGTAAGGCAGCGCACAGCCCACGGCCGCCCTCCCCTAGTGCTCAGAGCTCCCCTTTCTCACGGAGTCCCACTCGCTGGTGTTTCTCTCTCTTCCTGCAGGGAGAGCCCCAAATGTCCTCTCTCTGAGGACCTATCCTGTGTGCCTGGTTAGCTCCATCTTCTGGCGCGCAAGACCGGAGTTACTGACGATGACCTCTATTAGAGCGTCAGATCAAGGGGACTCCCCCTTACCTGACTCTGTGGGAGAGGAGGGGTGTCAGCAGGAAGCCCGGCCCCCTCTCTCACACAAGCTTAACTTGAGGGATACCAAGGATGGGGTTGGCAGGGTCAGGGGGTCACAGCCAGAAGATCCTGAGGGTGTGGATGAGCTCTGTCCAGTGCCAAAGGCCCTGGTTGAGGCTCTGTCCATCCTGTAGCTTCCATGAGCAGCCGATGTGCATTGTAAAGGCCTCTCTTGCTCATACAGATCATGTGACTCTTGCTGTTGCCACTAAAACTCCATCTGTATGAACACTTGTCTGTCACCCACTGACGGGCACTGTCCTTGGAGGTTCGTCCCTGAGAGGATGGGGTTCAGCCAGGAAGGACAGGGAGCAAGCCGAGAGGAGTGGCATGGCCTGTGCACCTCTGCTGGCCTGGAGCAGGGTCTGGTTGCTCCAGTGAGAGTCTGGGTGATTGAGCCCGGGGGGCTGGAGTGGCTGGAGCGTGTCACCAGACAGGGCATGGGTGAGGTGTGTTCCAGGACACGGGCCAGGGGAGCATCTGAGAGAGGACAGCATTTGGCAGCCTCCCCAATGCTCTATGGTCACTCCCAGGGCCCCGACGTCATCACTGCTGGCTTGTCCTCCTCATGATTTCAGGTCTCATCTATAGAATCCTGGATCCCTCCTTTCCAAAGCAATGCTTCTCCCTAATGAAGACAGCATAAAGGAGCCAGCAGCCAGTCCCCTAAAAATGTGGGTAAAGCGTG
>NW_026753800.1:0-1323 GCF_022355385.1 Mustela nigripes
TTCATGAGTACTTTATAGTTTTCTGAGTATAAATTCTTTGCCTCTTTGGTTAGGTTTATTCCTAGGTATCTTATGGTTTAGGGTGCAATTGTAAATGGGATTTACTCCTTAATTTCTCTTTCTTCTGTCTTGTATTTGGTGTAGAGAAATGCAACTGATTTCTGTGCATTGATTTTATATCCTGACACTTTACTGAATTCCTGTACAAGTTCTAGCAGTTTTGGATGGAGTCTTTTGGGTTTTCCACATAGAGTATCTTATCATCTGTGAAGAGTGATAGTTTGACTTCTTCTTTGCCGATTTGGATGCCTTTAATTTCCTTTCGTTATCTGATTGCTGAGGCTAGGACTTCTTGTACTATGTTGAATGGCAGTGGTGATAATGGACATCCCTGCTGTGTTCCTGACCTTAGTGGAAAAGCTTTCAGTTTTTCTCCATTGAGAATGATATTTGCAGTGGGTTTTTCATACATGGCTTTGATAATATTGAGGTATGTGCCCTCTATCCCTACACTTTCAAGAGTTTTGAGGAGGAAGGGATGCTGCACTTTGTCAAATGCTTTTTCAGCATCTATTGAGAGTATCATATGGTTCTTGTTCTTTCTTTTATTGATGTGTTGTATCACATTGATGGATTTGCGGGTATTGAACCAACCTTGCAGCCCTGGAATAAATCCCACTTGGTCGTGGTGAATAATCCTTTTAATGTACTGTTGAATCTTATTGGCTAGTATTTTGGTGAGAATTTTAGCATCTGTGTTCATCAAGGATATTGGTTTGTAGTTCTCTTTTTTGTTGGGATCCTTGTCTGGTTTTGGGATCAAAGTGATGTTGGCCTCATAAAATGAGTTTGGAAGTTTTCCTTCCATTTCTATTTTTTGGAACAGTTTCAGGAGAATAGGAATTAGTTCTTCTTTAAATGTTTGGTAGAATTCCCCCGGGAAGCCATCTGGCCCTGGGCTTTTGTTTGTTTGGAGACTTTTGATGACTGTTTCAATCTCCTTACTGGTTATGGACCTGTTCAGGCTTTCTATTTCTTCCTGGTTCAGTTGTGGTAGTTTATATGTCTCTAGGAATGCATCCATTTCTTCCAGATTGTCAAATTTGTTGGCATAGAGCTGCCCATAGTATGTTCTTATAATGATCTGTATTTCTTTGGTGTTAGTTTTGATCTCTCCTCTTTCATTCATGATTTTATTTATTTGGGTCCTTTCTCTCTCTCTCTCTTTTTTTTTTTTTTTTTGATAAGTCTGGCAAGGAGTTTATCAATCTTATTAATTCTTTCAAAGAACCAGCTCCTAGTTTCATTGATATGTTCTATTGT
>NW_026753801.1:0-1323 GCF_022355385.1 Mustela nigripes
TCACTATCATCTCATCTTCTGGTCTTTAAAACCCTTCACAGCATTTATCATGACCTGAAATTATAGGATTAATTTATTTGCATCCTTTCTTCCACTGTGGTCCTTATCTCTACACCTCCCTCCTGAATGTAAGACAGCAAAGGGAGAGTCCTTGACTTTCTTGTTCCTTGACGTATATCCTGAGCTTTTAGAAGGGCATTAGTTTAATGCTGGTTAAAAGTATCAATTTCCCAGGGGTGCCTGCGTGGCTCAGTGGGTTAAAGCCTCTGCCTTTGGCTAGGGTCCTGGGATCGAACCCGCATCGGGCTCTCTGCTCAGCAGGGAGCCTGTTTCCTCCTCTCTCTCTGCCTGCCTCTCTGCCTACTTGTGATCTCTATCTGTCAAACAAATAAAATAAATTAAATCTTAAAAAAACTATAAACTTCCCAGATACCTATTTTAGCAAGGCCCTGTGTATTTATATCTTGCCTCTTCTGATGCTCACAAATATTGTGACAAAGGTCTTATTATCCAAATTTACAATGAGGAAACAAAGGCTCATAGAGATTAAGTGACTCGTCTAAGCCAGTAAGTGGCTTAGCAAGAATTTGTGGGCTAGCAGTAGTAATTTTAAAGTAGGCTTCAGAATAAAAATGTTCTACCAGAAAGAGAGACATCATCATAAAGGGGTCAAGGGCTCGAGAGGACATAAATATCCGAGTATTTATACACTTAATAATTCTTAAAATTGATAACGCGAAAACCAATAGAACTGAAAGGAGAAGTAAACACAAAATTATAGCTACAGAGTGCCACACTGCTTGTCACTGTGTCACTGACAAAGCTCTTAGGAATTTTATCCCCAAACCCATTTTTCCGTTAGCCCTGTGATTTTCAGTACACTATTTTATATGGAGCAGTGATTCTTTTTTAGTAAAACACACATCATGTTATAAAAGAAGTCACCGTATTTGTATACCTTCTCTCCTCTCCGTTTGTTTTTTAGCCTCCTCTTATCTATAAAGATACATACCCTTTCTGTGTTGCCTAGATTTGCAACTCATACAATCTGTCACCTAGTTCCCACATTTGTTCTCAGTTCCTTGTGGGGGGTGGGGGTCAGGGTGGCACAGTCGGCTGACTGACTCTTGGATTCAGCTCTGGTCGTGATCTCGGTGTTGGGGATATCCAATATCAACACAGAGTCTGCTTGTTTCTCTGTCTCCCTACCATGTTCACTCTCTCTATTTCTCAAACAGGTAAGACTTTAAGGAGAAAAAAAAAAAAAACTAAAAAACAAAATAAAATTAGTTCTTCAGTTAAAGTCAGAGTCTACTACCAGCC
>NW_026753802.1:0-1323 GCF_022355385.1 Mustela nigripes
GGGCGGCCTCGGCTGTTCCCTGCACAGGTCTATATCAGCCACCCCCTGTCCTCCTCAGATCAGCATCTCTCTGGTTCTCCTCCCTCTACCCCTCCCCCTGCTTGTGCTCTTTTCCCTCTAATAAAGAAATAAAATCCTAAAATAATACATAAAAGATTGAGCATCAAAGTGAACCTTGAGACCTTCAAGACCTGGCCGGAAACACCCTCCTGTGTGTATTTCCTTGTCATCTTTCTTCTTGTGCTGATGGCATCAGAGGTGCATGTCATCCCAAGGAGGGAGAAGGCCGATGGGGGAGGGACTCTGGGCTCCTGAAGAACACAGAAAGGATTTCAGTCTCCAATCTGAAGATCCACTCAGCACTGTCATGGGGGGGACCTCTGTGGTGACAGGCTACCCAAACCTGGGGAGTTACATGGTCATTCAGCGTAATTTAATATAGCTCTGTACAGCATGTTGAAATGACCAAGATCACTTGAATAGTGATCAGCCTAAAACCTTTAAAGAGGACCAAAGAGGCACCTGGCTTCCTCAGGCACTAGGATCCTTGATCTCAGGGTTATGAGTTCAAGGTCCACATCAGGCACAGTTGACTTAAAAAAACAAAACATAAGGCTTACACAGTACTAAAATCAGTGAGGCTCAAACAACGGAGCTGGTCTGTGCTGGGACGGATCCTGTCTCCCGTTCATTCAGCCACTGGGCACTGCGCACTCAGATGGTGCCAGGGCTTATCAGCCCAGCAGGTTCTCCTCATGACAGCTCAGGGTCTAGAGAAGATGGACAAATGAGAAACCAAAATGTGAACAGAAAAAGCGATTGCTCCGCAGCAAAAGAGCAAGGGACACAACTAAGGCCCGAACTCCACCCGGTGAGGGGTATGACAAGGCTGTGCTGAGATGACACAGAGAATTCCTGCGGGAGGAATAGAAGGAGACAGCCCTGCACAAATGTGAGTGCATTCCACCTGGCGGAGGGCACCATGGAGCAGAGGACTGGAGGTTAGAAAGGGGGCCAGGGTGGCCAGAGAAGCTGAGGAAGGACCAGAGTGGGAGGGGAGGAGGGCCAGGGCCCGGGAAGTTGGTCAGTATCAGTGCCCTTCTCCCAGGGCTGTGTGACCGCACTTCCCCACACTCAGTGGCTGAACCCACAAACGCTGCCTCATGGTCTCAGGGAATCAGGAATCCAACAGTGCCCCGCTGGGGGCTCCTTCCAGAGTCTCTCCTTAAGCTGGGCTGCTGACAACACCAAGGGAGAACCTGCTTCACCAAGAACATGAGCAAACTCAGGGGCATGGGCTAGATACAGCCCATCTCAAAGACC
>NW_026753803.1:0-1323 GCF_022355385.1 Mustela nigripes
CATGAAGCTGCTGTGCAAATAGCCTTCTCAGATATGCCACCCTTCTCACTCTTGTCGCCTTTACCCACTCCAACTTTCCTCTAGGTCAACCTTCTCCTATTTTCTGCTCTACACCTGCCTCACTCTCTTTTTTTTTGTTGAAAATCTTCCATCCTCTTTTTACCTTTCATAAATGTGTTGAAATCTCTCTCCTGCTCATGTTTCTATTTTATTCCCTTTGCGGCAATGGGTGTTTTCTTTTACTCTTACTGAACGTTGGTAGGGGGGGGTTGAAGGGATTAAGGAAAAACACACACCCTCTGTCCATTATCTTGTACCATCTATAAATACAAATTTCAAATTCTATGTAACACTGCTGCCAGTGGAACATTTAAATAAAAAAGTCTGTATTACCAAAAAGAGAAAACTAGTGGTGACTTCATATCTTGATTAACGACATGTATACATACACTTAAATAAGTGTACACACACAAGATGTGGTAGAACAAATAACCAGTTCTAAAAGGAACGTTATGGAACTGAAATACACTAGATGGAAGAGTTTATATAATTTTTAAAAAATAGTAAGTGGCTCTTTGTTTTAAGATCTCGTTTATTTGTTTGACAGAGTGAGAGATCACAAGTAGGCAGAGAGGCAAGCAGAGAGAGAGGGGGAAGTAGCAGAAAGCCTGATGCAGGGCTCAAACCCAGGACCCTGAGATCATGACCTGAGCCAAGGGCAGTGGCTTTAACTCACTGAGACACCCAGGCACCCCTACATAAGTTTTTAAAGATAATACTAGATAGTGGGTTACACAACATGTGGTATTTTACAGCATAACTGACCTCATTCAACCATTGTAGGTACCTAATGCCCCTTAATGAATTCCCTATATCCACATCATTTAGTAATTTCACAATTTGGTTGCTCCCATAAGGGATAGAGTCTTTTTTTCCCACTACCTTAAGTCTTAACTGACGTCGTGAATTGCCTTTTCCAAAAGAATGTGATAGAAGTGATGATCTATAAGTTCCAGAGATTAAGCCTTTGGAAGAACTTGTAACTTCCATTTTTGCCATCTTGAAAACCTGAGAGCATCATCTAGACAAAAGCCCAGATTAACCTACTATAGGATTGGAAGCCACGTGGAGAAGAGCCAAAGTACCTTAACCAACAGTCATCATCAGTTGTAAGACATGAGAGTGATACCAGATGGGACTCTAGTTGCAAGTGAGCTGTCACATGACTGCAACCATATGAATGAGCTCAGGCAAGACCAAAAGAAGAAACACTCACGTGGTCTACTCACAAAATTAAGAAAAATAATAAATATTGATGTTTTA
>NW_026753804.1:0-1322 GCF_022355385.1 Mustela nigripes
CTCAGCTGGCCACAGAGCTTCTCCTGTAAGGAAAGCAGCTCCTCACTTGCCGCTTGGGTTCGGAGCTCCTGAGCCCGAAGGGAGTTTTGCAGAAGGGCCGGTTTCTCCGTCGGCCGTTCCGCGTGGGAATCGGCATCGCTGTGTTCCCGTGCTTTGCCTTCTCCTTCCCCCGTGGCAGCCCCTGAAGCAATCCATCTCTGCTGATCTTCCTGGAGGGTTCGGATCCTTGTCTCTTTTCCTCGCCCTGATTTTCGGAGCTCTTCTGCCTCCTCTCTGATCACCTGAGAGGCCTCCCTGACGGGGTCAGATTTCACGGCCTTCCGGGAGTCGCTGGAGGTCTGGAGGAAAATCACATCCAGGTTCCCTAAAAGGAGGTCCTTGGCATCGCAGAGCTCCCCGATGCGGAGCTGAAGTTGGGCCAGTTCCTTCTCTAGCTCGTGGAAGTTTATTTCATGTCCCTGGTAAGTTTGGATCTGGTCCAGAGAGGCTGTCTGCGGTTTCAGGACGTTCTCGCTGTTGGGGCACGCCCACGCCTGCAGTTGTCGCAGATGTGTCTGAAGCTGGGGGGACTCACGCTTCAGATTTTGGACGGTGGTCAGCACCTGCTCTTTCCACTCCTCCATGATCTTCACTCGCTGTGTTAACGTGTCCCGTTCCTGGAGAAGCTGCTGGAACTGATCGATTCGACCTCCTCGAACCCCATGACCAGGGCTGGGTGTTTGCAGGATCCTCAGTAAGGTCTGGCATATCTGACTCAACGCAGCCACCTCCAGGTCTTTTTCTCGAATCACGTGTGACAAGTCCCGAATCCTTTCTGTACACACCTCCTGGCCGCTGCTTTCCCCTCCGGTGGACAGGTTCTGATTTTCCTCTTGCGCCCTCTGGAGGTCTGCTTCCTTGGCAGCAAGTCGATGGGTCCTTTCGTGATCGTCCCTTTCCAGATGGCTCTTCTCCCTCATCTTCTCGTTCAGGATGGCCAAGATCTGTTGGCTTTTCAAAGCACACTCTTGCAACTGCTCCTGAAGCTGTTCCACGTGCCTGTTCTGGCTGTGAGAAGCCGCCGAGATTCTGCTGGAAAGACCCTGAATCTCCACATCCTTTTGCTGGATGATCCGAGTGAGTTTCCCGATCTCCTCTTTGGAGAGCCGATCCACTTGCGCGGTCAGCCGGACGTTCTCTTCAGTGAGAAGCTTCGTCTCCGGGTCCTGTGCTTTGATTCCCTGGACTAACCTTTGAATTTCAGCTTGAGATGGATCACGCTCTTCGCCTGCGTTCTCTCTGGGGAGAGGCTGGCTTGCTCGCACCTCCTCATCCTCACAGGG
>NW_026753805.1:0-1322 GCF_022355385.1 Mustela nigripes
GCGTTCTGCCCAAACCGATCCCGGTTTGGTCAGAACGCTCGTGAGAAATGGCCGGAAAACGCCCAGCGATGTCTCTTCGGGCGCCCCATGTCGGCAGGGCCGCCCACCCGGGGCTTCGCCAGGCATTGTGCATGCCCGCACCCGAACCCTGCCAAGAGGCACTCCGCGAGATGGAACACGGCGAAGCCAACGCCTGCGGATGCTCGGCCTGCAGGGGTCCCATCCCTGGCGCTATACCATGGGGCCGGGCCCTTCACGAAACCAGGGCTCAAATGCTCGCACGCTTCAACAGCCTTCTGCTTCCGGGGTCCTGTCCTTCCTGGCCTCCATATCGGGAACCCTGAGTCCTGCAGCCACGCGTCTCCCAACCACGCAGGTGCCAACGGGGCCTACCGGCGCTTCGGACAACCCTCGCAGTGAGATAAACCTGCGTGCCCAAAATGAGATCATCCCCATTCTTAGGCGCCCCATGATCCCTAAAGCTGGAGGCGCACGCCCGGCCGCCACCCGTCCTTCAACTCTGCTCCCGGGATGCTCCTGTGCGCCGGCGCCCCCGGGTGGTCCACGTCTTTTGCGTGCGATTTCCGGGCGGCCGCAACATGCCCTGGGCGAGAAAGGGTCCTGGGCCATGGAGAGCAGGGCGGTTCGAAGGGCTGCCCAACGCCGGCCAAATCTCACGAGCGTTCTGCCCAATCCGATCCTGTTTTGGGCAGAACGCTCGTGAGAATTGGCCGGAAAACGCCGGGCGAATCTCCTCGGGCGCCGCACGTCTGCAGGACCACCCCCCCCCCCCCGGGGCCTGGCCGGGCATTGTGAGTACCCGCTCCCGCACCCTGCCAGGAGGCACTCCGTGAGACGGACTGCGGCGAGGACAACGCCTGCGGATCCTTGGCCTGCGGGGGACCCGTCCCTGGTGCTATTCCATGTGTCAGGGCCCATCACGAAGCTCGGGCTCGAACCCTCGCTCGCTGCCCCAGCCTTCTGATTCCGGGGTCCTGTTCCTCATGGCCTCCATATCGGAAACCCTGAGTTCCGAAGCCACGCATCTCCCAACCACGCAGGCGCCAACTGCGCCTCCCGGCGCTTCTGACGAACCTCAGAATGAGAGAAAGCTGCGTGCCCAAAATGAGGTCATACCCATCCTTGGGCTCCCCATTTTCTGAAAGAGGGAGGCGCACGCCCGGCCGACATCCGTCCTTCAACTCTGCTCCCGGAACGCTCCTCTGCGCCGGCACCCCCGGTTAGGCAGCGTCTACCCCGTGCGATTTCCGGGGGGAGGCAACATGCCCTGGGCGAGAAAGGGCCCTGGGCCATGGAGAGAA
>NW_026753806.1:0-1322 GCF_022355385.1 Mustela nigripes
AAAAAAAAAAACTCAGCTTATGTTTGGGGACCAAGGTATGGCAGGCACGATCTACAAACCATGAGAAGACATCTTCAGGATATGAAGATAGTACGAGTCTGAGGCGCTTGCTTAGGCTTTTGTCTCTGGATTTTATATCAACGATGGCCTTGGAATGTTGAAGAGGCCTCATGGGCCATAGATGAATCTTCCTCTCTGTGGATTTGGCACGATCCCAATTGTTTTTCGTCAGTCTGTTGGATGGAGGACTCCTTTCAGGGTTGTTACATCAGGTGTCCCACCAAAAGAGGAATTCCAAAGCAGAGCCTTGTCGAAGACTGAAGGGACTACACTAACTATGGTTAAAAATTGGGGCCTATGGGCATGGCAAGCCCAATATGCTGTCTCTTCATCCAGCCACTGAGAGGCCTTACCTGAGGACTGGGCTAAGGCTGAGGGTCACAATGTGTGTTTGCTACCTATCTTGCCCATGAGCAATGGCGGGGCCCCAAGGGACACACTGGTTTCCAAACACTGAACGTTGGACAACAAGCCAACCACATGTTTTCATGCCATTGGGAAGGAGTTCTGATTTCTGCATCATTTTCAAACCTGGCAGTGATTGGAGATAAGGTCTAGGTTCTGAAGCCTGAAAACTGAGGTTGGGAAGGGATAACGACCTAAGGCCTCAGGGTGAATGCTGGTTTCTCCTACACTGATCATTGGACAACTCTCCAACCACAAGGCTTCTTGCCTTGGGTAAGGAGGAGTGTGATTTCTGCATCACATTCAACCCTTGTCAGGGCTTGGAGTTAAGGTCTAAGTTCTGAAGCCTGAAAAGATAGGTTGGGAAGAGATAACGAGCTAAGACCATGGCGGGTGTGATGTTCTCAGTGTGCGATCAGCTGTCTCGTTTTTGGTCAGGAGGTCCGGGCTCACTCTGTATCAGACATTGTATTAGTGGCCAGGTTAGACTATCTAATTTGGGTACATTCGAGTGCCGTGTATGTCTATCCTCATTAGGGTTATGTGAGAAACTCCATAGGTCAAAATTTTTCTTCTGTAAGGCAGGCAGAATACTTCATTTTGTGTCCCGAATTTCCAAATGTGAGGGCTTGGGGGCCAGGAGTGTGAGGACGGAAGTCTGAGAACACAAGCCAGTCATATGTTTCAGGGCGAGGGCAAGGAAAGCACACTCTGCAGAGCTGCATCGAGATCTCGTGCATCTGAATTCAGGGTGAAGGTCAGACGTTGTCTTAGGTTGGAGTTCCTGTCCATGATTTCCACTTCATAAATGGGGGGGGGGGATCACAAAGCCATCTAGATTTTCCCAGGTTGGGAGT
>NW_026753807.1:0-1322 GCF_022355385.1 Mustela nigripes
ATATGGTTTGTAGATCGGGCCTGCCATACCTACGTCCCCAAACATAAGCTGAGTTTGTGTTTTCAGACTTCTGTCCTCAAAGTCCTGGGCCACACACCATCCAGTCTGGCGACCCTGGAGCCACACATTAGGACTGTGCCTACTCAATCCTTGGGAATTCTGCCCATTCCATTGTCCAAAATCGTACAAATTAGGAGAAACCTCCAAAGTTCCTGAGGCCATCCCAATAGTATAGGTCGCCCGGGACAAAAAATGGCAGTCTGACACCAGCTGAGCATCTAACTCTACTCATACCCTAGAAGGATGACCCCAGAGATGAAGATTGAACCAGACAGGATCCTAGGCCAAAATCGGATCCATTGCTTTGGTTTACAGGCCTGTCTCCTAAAAACCCTGGATTCCAATACAAGCATTGGGGTTTTCCTGAGGCAACCATCAGAACAAAACTCATCTCCACAAGGAAACTTGTGCATGGGAGCTATGTCTAAAGCTTAGGAGAATACTTCAGGGTCCCGGTGCCACCGCCCATTCCAAGGCCTTCATGGACACAAACACACATTAGACCCATCCTCAGGAAAGTCCATTTCAACTCAGCCACCCCGGTTGCTCCCGAAGAGCCATCAGATCTAAACTGTCTTGTCGCTAGGAGACAATTGGAATGCGAGGCGGGCTTCCCAGGCATCCATCCTCGAACGTTGGTCTGGACTCATCCATATGGGATGTCCTGGAGCTGTCCAACAGGTCTCAATTATCCCACAGAAGGAATCCTTGGAGGGGGCATCCAACCACTCCCAACGTGGGAAAACCTCCACGGCCTCGAGATTTGGCTCCCTTTATGAAGGGGACGTCATGAACAGAAAATCCAAGCTGAGCCAACGTCTGATCCTCGCTGTGACTTCAGATGCATGAGATATTGCTTCAGATCTTCAGGGGATACATGCCGTGCCCTCGCCCTGAAACCCAAGTCTAGCTGTCCCTAGGACCCAAATTTAACCAGATTTCTGGTTGTCAAATCGGTCCTCCCCAGGGCTCTACTCTGGAATCCCTCATTTGGTGGACAACTCAGTTTGAAAAACAAAACAAAACAACAACAACAACAACAACAAAAAACGAACTTCTTCCGTCACACAGAATGAACCCAAACTCTTTGGATTGGGCCAAAACCCCAGGGAGTAAGACTCGTCCATTTCCAATGAAGTCACCCGGGAATTTCATGACCATGAATGCCATGATATCCAGAGATAAATACTTGAGCAAGAGCCTCACACTCGCCCTTTTTTCATATCCCGAAGAGTTCTCCTCATGGTCTGTAGATCAGTCCT
>NW_026753808.1:0-1322 GCF_022355385.1 Mustela nigripes
CACTCGAATGCACCCAAAATATATAGTATAACCTGGGCACTAATGCATTGTATGACAACCTGAGCCCGGACCTCGTGACCAACACCCACACAGCTGACTGCACACTGAGCACATCAGACCCGCCATGGCATTAGGTCATCATCTCTTCCCTACCTCAATTTTCAGGCTTCAGAACCTAGACCTGATCTCCAATCACTGCCCAGCAGTGACTGTGATGCAGAAATCAGAACTCTTCCTTACCCATGAAAGAAACCTTGTGGTTGGCATGTTGTCCGACGTTCAGTGTAGGAGAAACTAGTATTCAACCTGAGGCCCCGCCCATTCTTGAGTGCGAGGAGGGCATAAACACGCACTGTGACCCTCAGCGTGAGTCCTGTCCTCTACTATGTCCTCTCAGTGGCTGGACCATTAGATGTCATAATGGGCTTGACATGTGGCTAGGCTACAATTTTTAACCAGATTTCTGGTTGTCCAGTCGCCCCTCCCCAGGGCTCTACTCTGGAATCCCTCATTTGGTGGGACACCTGAGGTTGAACAACAAAACAAAACAAATCAACAACATCAGAACAACGTACTTCTTCCATCCCACAGAATGACCCCAAACTCTTTGGACGGGGCCAAACCACCAGAGAGTAAGACTCGTCCATTTCCCATGAGGTCAGCGGGAAATTTCACGACCATTAATGACAAGATATCCAGAGACAAAAACTTGAGCAAGAGCCTCACACTTGCCCTTTTTTCATATCCCGAAGTGTTCTCCTCATGGTCTGTATATCATCCTGCCATATCAATGATGAAACATAAGCCGACTTTGTGTTTTCATACAACTGTCCAAGCAGCCCTGGCCTACACACCCTACAGGCTCAGGCCCCTGGAGCCAAACCTGAGGACTGTGCTTGCCCTCTCCAAGGGAATTGTATGTGCCCATTCCAATGGCCACAACCATACTAATAGGATAAACCTCCAAAGTCCCTGAGGCCATCCCAATATTTGTCGCTTCCCAGGACAAGAGGGGCAATCTGGGACCATCTGAGCACCTACCGGCACTCAGACCCGTAGACTGATGTCCCCAGAGGTAAAAAGGCACGAACATGCCCCTAGGCACCTATCGGATCCATTGCTTTGGTTTCCAGGCATCTCTCCTCAGAGGAATGGATTTCAGTAGCAGCATATGGCTGTTTCCTGACTCACCCATCAGAAAAAATCTCATCTACACATGGGAATTTTGCACGATGGAGGTGGGTGAAAGCCTCTCTTTAGGAGAACCCTTCAGGGCCCCAGTTCCACCGCTTCATTCCAAGGTCTCCATAGACACAAAATCA
>NW_026753809.1:0-1322 GCF_022355385.1 Mustela nigripes
AGTCCACATAGAAAAAAGGCAGCAACTGTACCTAGAAAAATCCTTAAAAAGAAGAGTGAGAGAAGCATTAACCTTTCAAATATTAAGCCCACAATAAGCCTCTGTATTTAAACTGAGTGGCATCATCACATCAATAGACAGACTGGTAGAACAGAACAGAAAGTCCAGAAATAAACCAGTGCACATAGGAACTAAGTATCTGATAGAGGCTGCACCTCAAATCACTCAGGAAAAGATGAATTTTAAAAAATGTATTGAGATGGGGCATTTGGGGGGCTCAGTTGGTTAACATCTGCCTTCAGCTCAGGTCATGATCTCGGGGTCCAGGGATGGAGCTCCCCATGGGGCTCCCTGCTCAACGGGGAGCCTGCTTCTGCCCCTCCCCCAGCTCCTTCCCTCTTGCTCGCTCTCTCTCTTGAATAAATTATATATATATATATATATATGGAGAGAGACAATCAGATAGTCACATAGAAAAAAATTAAATTGGGTTCATACCTTAATCCATAGACAAGAATAAACTAATGAATTGCAGGCCTAAGTGTTTAAAAAAAAAAAAAAAAGAAGGAAAGGAAAAAAGAAACCATTTTTACTAGAAGAAACATGTACTAGAAGAAAACACAGGTGGAGTCCCTTTACAACGTGGGGGTAGCAGAGGTCCAGATTGAAGAAAAAATGGATTAATAAGTTCTACCCCAGTAGAATTAAAACAAAGACATTTGCATGGTTAAAACCCAAATGAAATATTTACAATGCATATCAGAAAGAAAGAATTAATGGCCCTGATTTATGAAGTACTAAAAATCAGGGGCTCAGTCAGTTAAGCCTCTGCTTTCAGCTCAGGTCATGATCAAGGCCAGCATCGAGGTCATTGCTTAGCGGGGAGCCTGCTTCTCTCTCTCTCCCTCTGCATGTCACTCCCCCTGCTTGTGCTCTCCCACTCTCTCTCTCTTAAATAAACATATCTTTAAATAGAAATAAAGTACTAAAAATCAAGGGGCATACAGACCCCAATACCATTAGAGAATGAGTGTATATCATGTATTTACATGAACACACAGTTCACAAAGAAAAAGATCTACTAAAGACCTTTAAGCATGTGAAAAGATGCTCAACCAAACACATAATAAGTAAAATAGAAATGAAAACCACACAGAAATAGAATTTCTCATATACCAGATTGGGAAAAATTCAAAAGCTTTTGAATGCTTTTAAAGAGGCTATGGGGAAAGGGTGCCTCGGTGGCTCAGTTGGTGAAGCATCCAACTCTTGGTTTTGGCTCAGGTCCTGATCTCAGGGTCATGGGATTGAGCCCCATGCTG
>NW_026753810.1:0-1322 GCF_022355385.1 Mustela nigripes
GACCTGAGCCGAAGGCAGAGGCTTAAACCACTGAGCCACCCAGGTGCCCCATCGTTATGGTAAACTTTGAAGTCAGTCCTCAGTCTTTGTTCTCCTTCAACACTATGTTGACTATTGTGAGTCTTTGCCTCTCCATATAAACTTTAAAATAAGTTTGTTAATATTAAAAAAAAAGAACTTGCTGGAATGCATTAATTGTATAGATAAACTTGGAAAACAGTGACCTCTTGAGCTTAGCAGGAGATAGACCGTGGACATCAGTTGTCAAAGTGGTGCCTCTGGAAGAACCTATTGCAAATCCCTAGGCCAAATGAGACCTCAAGGATCTGAGAGAATGTCTAAGAAGTACTTGATACATCCCTTGGGTATGGTTTTTTGAAGTGTCCACCTGTCTGAAAGCTGGGGAATCTAGATAAGGGAGGGAAAATTAGTTATGATCAAACATATCAACAAACATCAATAAATTTTGTAAAACTAATTGTCATTGCTCATAAACAATATGACCAACAGAGGGACCATCAAAAGGAAAGCATCAGTTATGTTTATTGTGAAATTTTTTATTCAAAATAAAGCAATGTGAGGGGAAGACACAATGAGAAAATTACCATTTTTTAAATGGTTAAACTTCTTACAAAATGGAATAGGTTTTATATTCTAAGTAGTATTTGGAAAGTAAAACATTGGGGCGCCTGAGTGGCTCAGTGGGTTGGGCTGCTGCCTTCGGCCCGGGTCATGATCTCAGGGTCCTGGGATTGAGCCCCGCATTGGACTCTCTGCTCCGCAGGGAGCCTGATTCCCTCTCTCTCTCTGTCTCTCTCTCTCTGCCTGCCTCTCTGCCTACTTGTGATCTCTGTCTGTCAAATAAAAAAATAAATAAAATCTTTAAAAAAGAAAAGAAAAGTAAAGTAAAACATAAAAAATGAAATTTTAATTAAAAAATTATGTAATTTTAAAAGAGGTTAAAAATAGCAGAACCATTTTTCTTATAACTGGAAAATACATTGTATATATATATCTATCAAATTTAACTTGTCATGGGGGCGCCTGGTTAAAGCCTCTGCCTTCGGCTCAGGTCATGATCCCAGGATCCTTGGATTGAGTACCACATCGGGCTCTCAGCTCAGCAGGGAGCCAGCTTCCTCCTCTCTCTCTCTGCCTGAGTCTGCCTAGTGATCTCTGTCAAATAAATAAATAAAATATTTTATAAAAAAATTTTTAAAAAATAACTGTCATGTCTGGAATCAGGAGCATATGGAAAAAAATAATATCTGAGGACAATACTTCTGCCATGTTTTGTGCCTTGTTAATATTTTTAAACAGTC
>NW_026753811.1:0-1322 GCF_022355385.1 Mustela nigripes
TGAGGGGAGTGTTAAAGTCCCCTACTATTATTGTATTATTGTTGATGCGTTTCTTTGATTTTGTTATTAATTGGTTTATATAGTTGGCTGCTCCCACGTTGGGGGCATAGATATTTAAAATTGTTAGATATTCTTGTTGGACAGACCCTTTGAGTATGATATAGTGTCCTTCCTCATCTCTTATTATAGTCTTTGGCTTAAAATTTAATTGATCTGATATAAGGATTACCACTTCTGCTTTCTTCTGACGTCCATTAGTATGGTAAATTCTTTTCCACCCCCTCACTTTAAATCTGGAGGTGTCTTCGGGCTTAAAATGAGTTTCTTGGAGGCAACATATAGATGGGTTTTGTTTTTTTTATCCATTCTGATACCCTGCGTCTTTTGATTGGGGCATTTAGCCCATTAACATTCAGGGTAACTATGGAGAGATATGAATTTAGTACCATTGTATTGCCTGTAAGGTGACTGTTACTGTATATTGTCTCTGTTCCTTTCTGGTCTACCACTTGTAGGCTCTCTCTTTGCTTAGAGCACCCCTTTCAATATTTCCTGTAAGCTGGTTTGGTGTTTGCAAATTCCTTCAGTTTTTGTTTGTCCTGGAAGCTTTTTATCTCTCCTTCTTTTTTTTTTTTTTTTTTAAAGATTTTTTATTTATTTATCAGAGAGAGAGGGGGAGAGAGCAAGCACAGGAAGACAGAATGGCAGGCAGAGGCAGAGGGAGAAGCAGGCTCCCTGCTGAGCAAGGAGCCCGATGTGGGACTCGATCCCAGGACGCTGGTATCATGACCTGAGCCGAAGGCAGCTGCTTAACCAACTGATCCACCCAGGTGTCCCTTATCTCTCCTTCTATTTTCAACAATAGCCTAGCTGGATATAGTATTTTTGGATGCATGTTTTTCTTGTTTAGTGCTCTGAATATATCATGCCAGCTCTTTCTGGCTTGCCAGGTCTCTGTGGATAAGTCTGCTGCCAATCTAATATTTTTACCATTGTATGTTACAGACTTCTTTTCCCAGGCTGCTTTCAGGATTTTCTCTTTGTCACTGAGACTTGTAAATTTTACTATTAGATGACGGGGTGTGGACCTATTCTTATTGATTTTGAGGGGTCGTTCTCTGCACCTCCTGAATTTTGATGCTTGTTTCCTTTGCCATATTGGGGAAATTTTCTCCAGTAATTCTCTCCAGTATACCTTCTTCTCCCCTCTCTCTTTCTTCTTCTTCTGGAATCCCAATTATTCTAATGTTGTTTCGTTTTATGCTGTCACTTATCTCTCGAATTCTCCCCTTGTTGTCCAGTAGCTGTTTGTCCCTCTTTTG
>NW_026753812.1:0-1322 GCF_022355385.1 Mustela nigripes
ATTGAAACCAATGTGGCCCGTAAGCATGGGCGGGGCCTCATGGGCCACACTGGTTTCAATTACACTGAAACTTGGACAATATGAAAAGCACAAGGTTTCTAGCCATGGGGAAAGAGTTCTGATTTCTGAATCATTTTCAAACGCGGTCAGTGATTGGAGATAAGGTCTAGGTTCTGAAGCCTGAAAACCGAGGTTGAGAAGAGATGACGACCTAAGGCCATGTCGGGTCGGATGTGTTCAGTGTGCAGCCTGCTGTCTGGGTTGGGCCAGGAGTTCCAGGCTCAGGCTGTGTCAGAAAGGGCATTAGTGCCCAGGTCAGCCTATATATTTGGGTTACAGCCGAATTCCTTATATGTTGATCCTCATTGGGGGTTTCTGGGTAACCCCAGAGGGCAATTTTTTTTTCTGGAGGGCCGGCAGATGCTGCATTGTAGTTCTGGATTGCCAAACTGGAGGCCTTGTGGGCCAGTAGTCTGAGGACGGAAGTCTGAAAACACAAGCTAGGCCTAGGTTTCTGGGTGAGGATATGGCAGACACAATCTCCAGACCTGAATCGAGATCTCGTGCATCTGAAGTCAGGCCGAGGATCAGACGATCGCACAGGTTGGACATTCTGTCCCTGATGGCCCCTTGTTGAAGGGGGTTGGATCACGAGGCCATGGGGGTTTTCCCACGATGGGAGTTGTGAAAAGCTCCCAACTGCAAAGATTCTTCTGCAAGACAATTGAGACCTGTTGGTTGGATCCAGGACAATATTTCCGAGCAGGGTTCTATGGATGGATGGCTGGGTAGCCCACCTCGCATTCCAATTGTCTCCAAGCAACAAGACAGGTTAGATCTGCTGTATCTGGGGGAGCAACTGAGGAGGCTGAGTTGAAATGGACTCTCCCGTGGATGTGTCCTGATATGATTTTTTGTCTATGGAGACCTTGGAATAAAGCGGTGGCACTGAGGCCCTGAAGGGTTCTCCTAAAGAGAGGCTTTCACACAGCTCCATCGTTCAAGTTTCGCATGTGTAGATGAGATTTGTTCTGATGGGTGAATCAAGAAACAGCCATATGCTGTTATTGAAATCCAGGCCACTGAGGAGAGATGCCTGGAAGCCGAACCAATGGATCCGATAGTTGCCTAGGGTCATGTTCGTTCCTTCTTACATCTGGGGATATCTGTCTACGTTCTGAGTGCAGGTAGGTGCTTAGATGGGCCCAGATTGCCCCTGTTTGTCGTTCGAGCCCCCAAATATTGGAATGTCTTCAGGGACTTTGGAGCTTTATACTCTTAGTAGGGTTGTGGCCATTGGAATGGGCACATACAATTCCCAT
>NW_026753813.1:0-1322 GCF_022355385.1 Mustela nigripes
GATTAAAAAATATTATTGGTGCCTGATACACTGTGATGAAATAGGTAAGTCGATTCATAATTTGTTAATTAAATTAGAAAAGAAATTCCTTTGGATTTGTCATTTATTAAGAGTTTTTTTTAAAACGAATTCCTTGGGATGTTTTTTGTGTAATATATATCACATGCCTCAACCTTTAAATTTGAATGTAGAAAAGAGTTATCAGAATGAGCCTAGAAAATATTGTTATGAAATATTTTTGTTCTGTTATATTATGTTAACTTAGGAAATAATGGTAGTTATTTTTATTAGGATTTCCTACTTTCCACATGCCCTTAAAGATGAGATATCATGTTTTTCCTACTCTTTTTATCGTGGCTGTTATATTCTTCATGATCAATAACAATCAATGAAAATTCATAACATTAATTTTCTTTGGGAAAGTGATATTTTAGCAAGAATCCATGACCAAAAATTTTAGCTGTTGTTCTAGGAGATGAGACAGAAGTCATTAATTTGTTTGTTTGTTTGTTTTTCCCAACACATTTATCATTTTTCAGCTATATTCATCTTAGTCTCCATTTATTGTATTCTTTATTTCAACAATTTTCACTTAATTTATATTCACAGTATAGTATCTTTCTTTTCTTTGTATTTATATATCATTATTTTATCATATACTTTTAAGCTATATTTAAAAATATTTTTTTAATTATTTATTTGACAGTGAGAGATCACAAGTAGGCAGAGAGGCAGGCAGAGAGAGAGGAAGGGAAGCAGGCTACCTGCTGAGCAGAAAGCCCGATGTGGGGCTTGATCCCAGGACCCTGAGATCATGACATGAACCGAAGGCAGCGGCTTAACCCACTGAGCCACCCAGGCGCCCCTTTTAAGCTATTTTTTATAAGTACAGTCATTCTTTTTTTTTTAAAGATTTTCTTTTTTTTATTTATTTGACAGAGAGAGATCACAAGTATTCGGAGGGCAGGCAGAGAGAGAGAGAGAGAGAGAGAGAGAGAGGGAAGCTGACTCTCTGCTGAGCAGAGAGCCTGATGCAGGACTTGATCACAGGACCCTGCGATCATGACCTGAGCTGAAGGCAGTGGCTTAATCCACTGTGCCACCTAGGTGCCCCTAAGCTATTTTTTTAATTCCTGTTCAAATAACACGTGGATTGCCATATAAAGTTAACCACATCATCTTTTTTAGGTAAGTAATTGTACTTTTTATGTGCATAGTTATTTTGGTCCATGAGTTCAGCTCCTCTTAGGATCATCAAATCTCTGTAAAGTCTGGGTATGCTAGGATTTTCTAAGCAACAATAAAATACATTGAAACCTGGT
>NW_026753814.1:0-1322 GCF_022355385.1 Mustela nigripes
CCACATCGGGCTCTCTGCTCATCGGGGAGCCTGCTACCTCCTCTCTACCTCTGCCTGCCTCTCTGCTTACTTGTAATCTCTCTCTGTCAAATAAATAAATAAAATCTTTAAAAAAAATAACTTGTCATGGGGGCACCTGGGTGGCTCAGTGGGTTAAAGCCTCTGCCTTCGGCTCAGGTCATGATCCAGGATCCTTGGATCCAGTCCCACATCGGGCTCTCAGCTCAGCAGGGAGCGTGCTTCCTCCTCTCTCTCTTCCTGACCCTGCCTACTTGTGATCTCTGTCAAATAAATAAATAAAATCTCTTATAAAAAATTTTAAAAAAATAACTTGTCATGCCTGGAATCAGGAGCATATGGAAAAAAATAATATCTGAGGACAATACTTCTGCCATGTTTTGTGCCTTGTTAATATTTTTAAACAGTCAGGCAACTTTTAGCTTTATTGAAATACCTGCTATAATACCAGCAGTGCCTTTTGGAGCCCTATGACTATAAAAATTAATTTCAAATATTCAAAATGTTTACTATGGTGTCACTATTTAGGGCCACCACCAAGCATGTTTCAGAAGTAAGCAAAACTGTTACTCTTCTGTAAGGCAAAAGGGCATGTTTTCAGGAGTTCCATCTGCTGTACCAGGAGGTGAATCAAGTAATGATTTTTGTCTTTAAAATAATTCACTTTTCAATCTAACATTCCTCATTCCACATTATAATAATAACAACTAGGAGGGGACTAAAACAAACAAACAACTACAACAACCTGCTTTTCCTTCAGTGGAAAAGTAAATAGAACCTTATGAGTAGCCTGAAATTTATTTTTAAATATTTTTAAGATAAGCGTTTTTGTTAGAAAACCATATATTTTATATTACTAAGAAATAACAGGCAAAGTTTTAGTAACTTCTAAAAAGTCTAGTTACTTCTATTTATCTATTAACTCATCTCTTTATGAAGTAGAACATGGTCACAACTATTGTATCTACCCAAGTTTGTATGCTTTGGTTATTTTATTTTTGTTATTTCCTTGCATAATTTTTACAATATTTGATACATAATAGTATCTTTTAGTCCTTCTATGGTTTCACAGAATTTGTTTGAACTTCATAAAAATGTACCATGCTTTTGCACTGTCCTTTTTTTAATTCTCTATTAACTTTCCAAGATTTATTCACTTTAGAGTGTGTAGCTATCATTTAGTTTTATTCCTCCATAATGCTATGTTTACAAATTTGTATTTATCTGTACCTTTAAAAATATCTTAATTATATACCATTTCTCATCTCACGTAACACTCATGTTACTTCTACACTTATCAGATA
>NW_026753815.1:0-1322 GCF_022355385.1 Mustela nigripes
TTTTTTTTAATGGCAATAGGACATTGTGTCAGATTACCAGTTATAGGAACAATTCTCTTTTCCTGACCAATCTTGTTTTACCCTATACATCCACAGGGTTTTGACACTTGTTGTCCAGTTGAAAAAAGGTTGTGTAGCTGTGTCATGTATATACCTTTTTGTGTCAAAAGGACATTTAAAATTCAATTAGGATAAATAAAGATGGCACTTTCCCATTTTATTCCAGTTTTATAAAAAGTGGAGACAGACTGATGTGTATACGTAGGAATTTCTCATTTTGTGTTCTGTCACCAACTGAAGTGGCTCAAGAGTTTTGTGATAACACAGGTTCACATCCTACCCCTTTGCACTTGTGGCAACAGATAAGTTTGCAGTTGGCTAAGAGGAGTTTCTCCAGGGTTTTGCTACATTCTAATGCATGTATTCGGGTTAGGGGAATGGAGGGAGTGCTCAGAAAGGGATATCTGTTAGCTGGACTCTGGACCATATACCATCTCCAGCTACTTCACGCACCTTTCTTTAGCATGCTACAGTTATTAATCTGGATGTTTGAGGAACTGGCCGCTGTCACTGCTTGTTGTTTTGTGCATTTTATTTTTTTTAAAGCATATTGGTGCTAGAAAAGGCAGCTAGAGAGAGTGATTCTGTATTGGGGTACAGGAATGAACCTTCCACAACTTGTTAAGAATCCACAAATGAAGGGATATAAAAATAATGTGGTCATAGATAAGAAACACAGCAACAATGACTTAACCATATAAGTGTGGAGGCTATCAACAAAGAATGGGCTTGAAACATTATAAAAATCGACAATGATCTATTAAAATACATTTTCTGAATTGTAACGACTGCTCCATCTCCTGTGTAATCAAGGCCAGTGCGAAAAGTCAGATGCTATTAGTCCCTACATCAGTCAACCACGTACACTTACTTTATTAGTTTTCAATCATATACCTGCTGTGGATGCTTCTGTGCTGCCTGCAAGCTTCTTTTTTCTCATTGAATATAAAATATTTTGTAATGCTGCACAGGAAATTTCAATTTGAGATTCTACAGTAAGCGTTTTTTTCTTTAAAGATTTATGATGCACTTATTCAATCCAATAGCTGTCAGCCGTTCCGCCCTTTTGACCTTACACATTCTATTACAATGAGTTTTGCAGTTTTGCACATTTTTTAAATGTCATTAACTGTTAGGGAATTTTACTTGAATACTGAATACATATAATGTTTATATTTAAAAGAACATTATTTGTGTTAAAAAGGAAATTAGAGTTGCAGTAAATTTTCAACACTGCACAAATAATAAGGCATTTACTTTTT
>NW_026753816.1:0-1322 GCF_022355385.1 Mustela nigripes
GAAAAAAACAACATAAACAACAACAGTAACAGTAAAAAGATAAGGGAAATAAATAGGTGAACAGAACAGAACAATACACTATATCCTGAGTTTATTTTGGTCAATTTGTTAGAAGAAATTACGTCTCAAAATTGTAAAGAAAGAAAAACTTGTATAGATATATATCTTATATATATGTATAAATATGATATATATATATAAAACTTACATATATCAAAATAAAAGTAAATATGTTGAAAGGATAGAATATAACTATGAATATGAGAATTAAAAAAGATGAAAATTTTAAAAATTCTTCAACAAAACAAAAAACAAAGAAAACAAAAAAACAAAACAAATACAAAACAAAACAAAAAAAGAGAATATGATCGACAGGTGAATAGACCAGAGCCATACACTAGATTTTGGGTCTATGTTGGTCTGTTAGAAGAAACTGCATCCCAAAATTGTAAAGAAAGAAAACCTCATGTATATGTACAAAAATAAGATAAAATACAATGAAGGGATAGAATGTAACTGTAAAAATGGAAATTGAAAAGAAGATTTAGAAGATAGAATTGATAAAATATGAAATTGTTTGAAAAAGGAAAGAGAAAAAGATTTTTAAAAGTTAAAATTGAAAGACGAAAGAGTCATGGCTGGGGGCAGGGGGCAAGCATGAATTCTATGTGCTGTATTTTCCTGGACCTGGAGTTTTGCAGTTCTCATTGATTTGTAAACTTGGTCTTGGCTGAACGTTCTTGCTGATCTTCTTGCAGAGGGCCTGTTGCTTTGATTCTTGAGTTTATTTGCTCTGGGAAGAATTGCACCACCCTGGCCAGGGGAGCAGGCCAACTAATCTGCTTCAGATTGCTGTATGTTGATTTTTTTTTTCCTTGAGGGCTTTCTGCTGAAATTTAGAGGATAAGAATAAAAATGGCAATTTCCCAATCTCTGGCCCTGGAACCAAGAGCTAGGGGTCCAACTCCACAGTATAACCTGAAAGAAGAACAGTCGATCACTTCTGTCTTCCTGGTCTCTCTCACACTCCATGCTCAACCAGCCTGTGACTTGAGAGTTTCTATCTCAGGCACATGGCCCTGTTTTGAGTCTCCAAACCCTGCAGACTCCTGTGGCTCACTTCTATGTTGCTCCTCCTTCTGGGGGCAAAGGGAGGGTCTTGCTTATTTTGCCACTTGTTGGGTCCCTACTCACACAGCATTGGCCCAACTGTGTAATGGTTTGTGTTTTACGACAACCCTGAGCTGAGATCCCATTCCTGGCCTTACTGATTGTAACCATCTTCTCCACTCCAATGCCTGGAAAATCTGTAGCACTCAGGT
>NW_026753817.1:0-1322 GCF_022355385.1 Mustela nigripes
CCAGGATCAGAGTAAACATATGGAATTAAAAAATAAAAAATTTAAAATTTGAAAGGACTTTTTTTTTAAAGGACTTTAAACAAAAGTCCTTTTTAAGAGACAGTTGGCTGTTTAAACCAAAAGTACAACTCACTGAAAGAATCGCTGCATTATTTATTGGGGTAGAAAGGACCTGGAATGTAGAAAGACCCATTCTGCAGAGGAAAGAATAGAATCACTAACAGGCCTCATGCCTTGCACAGCCAGTGGCTAGAATCCCTGCCTCCTGAGACCCTGTGCTAGAGGCCGCTAGAACCATCTCAACTATGTTAGTCTATCTTGGAAGCCAACAAGTGTTTTCCCAGTTAAAAGCACGGTAACAATCAGTCACGTTATGTTATAATGATTGTTGATATCTTTAAAAGCCTTGTCAAGTTCCTTTTTGAGTAGCCCTCACCCCACCCTTAGAGAAATCTATCTGTGGTTCACCTCTTTGAAATACCTCATTGTTGTTCCACATTTAAGACACAATGAAGAAATAAAATTGACAATGAGTTCCAGATTTTAAAAGTCACTTGCCATTCAATCCAAATTGTTAGTTTGATCGGTTACCAAACACTTTATAATGCACCCCCAGTAATTTTACAGAGATTATTTTTTTCTTACCAATTCTTGATTATTCTGTCTTGCAATGCAGAGAAAGCTAACTAATTTAAAATAAACTCCATTAATTTTGATTGTTATAAACTTAAAATTGTTTAATTTAGATATATACAGAGTTTAAAATATTCACAATTTACATTAAATATATATTCTGTGTATACCTTGGAAAAATTATACTGAAAATTGAAATCAAAATGATGTTGTATATAGCTGGAAGAAGCCGCCTGTCCCATTTCATCTTACTATATAAGTTGTGTCAGGTAATTTATAAAATCCCTACTGCATAACAAATCTATTTTTTGTTGGAATGGGTAGTAATGTTTGTTCTTATTTCTAAATAAGAGTTGTTCTATGAGTGTGAAAGACCCGTGGATCCCCTTACCCAAGAATCCAACACTGCCACTGGATGCAATCAGCAAGAGGTTCTTTATTGTTACGCAGGCGCCTGCGGGTGGTCAGCGCGTGCCTGCGGGTGGTCAGCAGCTCCTGCTAGCTGAGCACACCGGGCTGGGGTGGTGCCGGGTTTTTATAGACAGGTACAAACAAGTTTTGGGTGGGGCGCAACTGATTGGTGGACAGTTTGAACTTTTGAAAAAGGCATACTTGGAGTTTGCGGGTTGGCTCCAGGGACCCACGCGCGCGAAGAGAGCGGCGGAAAGGGGGAAACAAAGAGGGGAAGT
>NW_026753818.1:0-479 GCF_022355385.1 Mustela nigripes
TTGTTGTTGTTTTTATTTTATTGATTTCTGCCATGATCTTTATTATTCCTCTTCTCCTGCTGGGTTTAGGCTTTCTTTGTTGTTCTTTATGCAACTATTTTAGGAGTAGGGTTATGTTGTGTATTTGAGATCTTTCTTGTTTCTTGAGAAAGGCTTTTACAGCTTTATATTTTCCTCTCAGGAATGCCTTTGCTGTATCCCACAGATTTTGAACACTTTTGTTTTCATTATCATTTGTTTCCATGAATTTTTTCAATTCTTCTTTAATTTCCTGGTTGACCAATTCATTTTTTAGAAGGATGCTATTAGTCTCCATGTATTTGTGTTCTTTCCAAATTTCCTCTTGTGATTGAGTTCTAGTTTCAGAGCATTGTGGTCTGAGAATATGCAGGGGATGATCCCAATCTTTTGATAATGGTTGAGATCTGATTCATGACCCAGGATGTGGTCTATTCTGGAGAATGTTCCATGTGCACTAG
>NW_026753818.1:579-1322 GCF_022355385.1 Mustela nigripes
ATCCATTTCTTCCAGATTGTTGAATTTGTTGGCGTAGAGTTGCTCATAGTATGCTCTTATAATTGCTTGTATTTCTTTGATGTTGGTTGTGATCTATCTTCTTTCAATCATGATTTTATTTATTTGAGTCCTTTCTCTTTTCTTTTTGATAAGTCTGGAAAGAGGTTTATCAATCTTATTAATTCTTTGAAAGAACCACCTCCTACTTTCGTTGATTTGTTCTATTGGTTTTTTTGTTGTTGGTGGTGGTGGTGGGTTTTTTTGTTGTTGTTGTTTTTATTTTATTGATTTCTGCCATGATCTTTATTATTCCTCTTCTCCTGCTGGGTTTAGGCTTTCTTTGTTGTTCTTTATGCAACTATTTTAGGAGTAGGGTTATGTTGTGTATTTGAGATCTTTCTTGTTTCTTGAGAAAGGCTTTTACAGCTTTATATTTTCCTCTCAGGAATGCCTTTGCTGTATCCCACAGATTTTGAACACTTTTGTTTTCATTATCATTTGTTTCCATGAATTTTTTCAATTCTTCTTTAATTTCCTGGTTGACCAATTCATTTTTTAGAAGGATGCTATTAGTCTCCATGTATTTGTGTTCTTTCCAAATTTCCTCTTGTGATTGAGTTCTAGTTTCAGAGCATTGTGGTCTGAGAATATGCAGGGGATGATCCCAATCTTTTGATAATGGTTGAGATCTGATTCATGACCCAGGATGTGGTCTATTCTGGAGAATGTTCCATGTGCACTAG
>NW_026753819.1:0-1321 GCF_022355385.1 Mustela nigripes
TATGGAAGATGGGGAGGACTGGTAGCAGGGAGCCCAGGTAGGGTAATGTTTGACATAGAAGTGTGATTTCTTGGTGAGACAGAGTAATCTCTTTCTTCCTCTTCCTCTTCCTTTTAATTCACTCACTTGTTTAGTTCCTCTGGGAAAGGAATTCTCTCTGGTCATGCAGATGGCACCATTGTTAGGTATTTCTTCGATGATGAAGGCTCTGGAGAGTCACAGGTATGACTAAAGGATGCTGTGAGATGGGGGTAAAGAAACCCAAGATCCCTCCTAGGGGAGGTTGAACATTAAGTTAGAGGTGGTTGGCGGGGGCATATTTAGATGCAGCCACAGAGAGAATTTTCATTCAGGAGGCCACAGCTTAATATTTGTGGGCAAGGAGGAATCAAGGGGAAAGGATTCTGAGAGTAAGGGAGAATGAAAATTATTTTTACCTGAGTAAAAAGTGTATTTATATGTATAAATTCATAGAAAAAAAAGTCATTCTCAAGAGAGAAAAGGGAAAGGGCGGGGGATAAAAGGAATGTTTATGTTTTACTTGATGTAATTCTCTATTGTTTGAATAACTCAAGAACTCCTTGTAGAGGGGGCCTGGCTGGCTCAGTTGGTGGATCATGTGACTCTTGATCTCAGGGTTGTGAGTTTGAGCACCACATTAGGTTAGAAATGACTTACATAACTAAAACTTAAAAAAAAAAAGTAACTCCTTTCTGCCTGGGTGACTTTCTCCAAAGTAGGAGAAATCCGGCCTTAGCCTATAGCACTCTCCCTGAAACTAGAGACTCTTCTTCCCTTTTGACTCCAACCTAAAAATATGACATTAAAGGCAGGAAAGAGAAATTTGTACTTTATTGGAAGCCAAAAGAGATTTAAAAAAAGAATTACTCATGTAATAATTAAATTTATTTCTTCTGTAAAGAAAGAGTTGTATGCTCCATGTGGACCTACCCAGTGTTAGATCATGTAGGATATGTCCCTTTGGGGGCCTTATAGGTGTTTACTAAAGAACTCAACATACAAGCCTTTTGAGGTTTCCTCTTGCGGACAATGTCAGACGTGTGTCTGTATGCCATACATATGTGTGTAAGAGTATAAAACCTAAAGACAGTTTGTGAAGATCTCCAGATTAGGATGTGTTGGGGTGGGAAAATATTGGGAGGAAGATTTATACAGGGTATAAATTTTTCCTAGAAAGGAATAATCTCTGGCTGAGGCTCTCAGAGTCAGAGCGACTGGAACCCTTTACTTCTGTCTTAGGGGAAGTTGGTTAACCACCCATGCCCGCCCTATGCCTTGGCTTGGGCAACCAACAGCATCG
>NW_026753820.1:0-1321 GCF_022355385.1 Mustela nigripes
CCATTTCCCATGAAGTCACCCGGAAATTTCACGACCATGAGTGACACGATATCCAGAGACAAAAACTTGAGCAAGAGCTTCACACTCGCCCTTTTTTCATATCCCGAAGAGTTCGCCTCATGGTCTATAGATCAGTCCTGCCATACCTATGACCCGAAACATAAGTCGAGTTTGTGTTTTCAGACAACTGTCCAAGCAGCCCTGGCCACACACCCTACAGGCTCAGGCCCCTGGAGCCAAACATGACGACTGTGCTTGCCCTCTCCAAGGGAATTGAATGTGCCCACTCCAATGGCCAAAACGCTACTAATAGGATAAACCTCCAAACTCCCTGAGGCCATCCCAATATTTGTGGCTTCCCAGGACAATCAGAGGCAATCTCGGCCCATCTGAGCACCTACCAGCACTCAGACCCGTAGACTGATGTCCCCAGAGGTAAAAAGGAACGAACAGGCCCCTAGGAACCTATCGGATATATTGCTTTGGTTTCCAGGCATCTCTCCTCAGAGGCCTGGATTTCAATAACAGCATATGGCTGTTTCTTGACTCACCCATTAGAACAAATCTCATCTCCACACGGGAAACTTGCACGATTGAGCTCTGTGAAAGCCTCTCTTTAGGAGAACCCTTCAGAGTCCCAGTGCCACCGCTTCATTCCAAGGTCTCCATAGACTCAAAATCATATTAGGACACATCCACGGGAGAGTCCATCTCAACTCATCCTCCTCAGTTGCTCCCCCAGATCCAGCAGTTCTCACCTGTCTTGTTGCTTGGAGGCAATTGGAATGCGAAGTGTGCTACCCAGCCTTCCATCCTTAGAACCCTGCTCAGAATCGTTGTCCTGGAGCCAACTAATAAGTCTCAATTGTCTTGCAGGAGAATCTTTGCAGTTGGGAGCTCCTCAAAACTCCCATCGTGGGAAAAACCCCATGGCCTCGTGATCCACCCCCCCTTCAAGAAGGGGCCATCAGGGACAGAATGTCCAACCTGAGCGTTCTTCTGATCCTCGCCCTGACTTCAGATGCACGAGATCTCGATTCAGGTCTGTAGATTGTGCCTGCCATATCTTCACCCAGAAACCTAGGACTAGCTTGGGTTCTCAGACTTCCATCCTCAGACTACTGGACCACAATCCCTCCAGTTTGGCTATCCAGAACTACAATGCAGCACTCTGCCTGCCCTCCAGAAGAAAAACATTGCCCTCTGGGGCACCCAGAAACCCCAATTGAGGATCAACCTGAACGACATTCGGCTGTACCCCAAATATATAGGCTGACCTGGGCACTAATGCCCTTTCTGAAACAGCCTGAGCCTGGACCTC
>NW_026753821.1:0-1321 GCF_022355385.1 Mustela nigripes
TTCTTATGTAATTGGCTGCTCCCATATTGGGGGCATAGATATTTACAATTGTTAGATCATCTTGGTGGATAGTCCCTTTAAGAATGATGTAGTGTCCTTCTGGATCTCTGACTACAGTCTTTAGTTCAAAATCTAATTTGTCTGATATGATAATCGCTACCCCAGCCTTTTTTTGAGGCCCACGACATGAAAGATGCTTCTCCATCCCTTCACTTTCAGTCTGGGTGTATCTTTAGGTTCAAAATGGGTCTCTTATTGTTGGGCCCCAAGAGGCTAAGATGGCGCCAGGTGGCCTTCTCTTCCGGATCGGGAACCCACATGGCCGACCACAAAGGCGCCAAAATGGCGGTTTCGGTTTCCCATCAGTTTCGTTTCCCTCGAGCCTCGACCCCCTGCAGGGCGTGTCTCTCCCAACTCCCACCGACAGGGCACATCCCCATTGGCCCCCACTTTGCTGACCTCACTTCCCTTCCCTCACCCCATATAAGCCGCTGCCCTGCTCAATAAAGCGAGATCCTGCTTCGACAGACCTCCCGAGCCTGGTGTCGTTCCTCTGCGCGTTCCGGATTCTCGACACTCGCCATCCCGCTCAGCCCCTAGTGGGGGTCTCCGGCCGGCCCGGCGATGTGCCCCACAACTGGTGCCCCGTGTGAGGATTCTCTTCCGCTGACAGGCCAATCGGTCAACGGGTGAGTGTACCCCCATAAGTTATGGGGCAGTACTCTTCTAAAAACGACCCCCCTGTTGAACCAAAGAGGTTCTACGCCTCGCTAGACCCCTTTGACGCGGCTCCTTGGCCCCCGGACCTCCAACCCGGATCTCTGGCTGAGGGCCCCCCTGCGCGCCCCCCTTCTACTAACCCCTTTATCCAACCGTCAGCGCCTACCCCTCTGCCTCCATACTGCCCTCCTCCTTCGGAACACCACACCCCCGAACCCCCGGGTTGCTCTCTTTACCCTGTTAATGTGAACCCCGGGGGCAATCGACCTGCCCCCTGGTACCCATGGGAACCCGGGGACCTCAAGGAACTTAAGAAGGCAGTTCTGGAGAATGGGCCTAATGCCCCCTGGACCGAAACCATCCTCCGCGGACTTGCATATTCTCCCTGTACGGCGGCAGACTGGCGCTCGCTGGCCAGGGCTGTACTTCCGGGCGCCCTGTATATAAAGTGGACTGCCCTATACAAGGAGGAATGTCAACAAATTGCAGAAAGGAATGCCCGTGCCAATCCTGCCATCCCGATCACCATGGGAATGCTTACTGGAACGGATGGCCAATATGCCTCCGGTATTCAGCAGGCTGCCATTCCTCCCCCATACCA
>NW_026753822.1:0-1321 GCF_022355385.1 Mustela nigripes
GTACTGTCATTTGCAAATATCTTCTCCCATTCCGTGGGTTGCCTCTTTGTTTTCTTGACTGTTTTCTTTGCTGTGCAGAAGCTTTTGATTTTGATGGAAGACCATTCCATGCTCTTGGATCAGAAGAATAAACATTGTTAACATGTCTGTACTGCCTAGAGCAATCTATACTTTTAATGTCATTCCGATCAAAAATCCACTGGTATTCTTCAAAGAGCTGGAACAAATAATCCACAAATTTGTATGGAATCAGAAGAGACCCCAAATTGATAAGGAAATGTTGAAAAACAAAAATTAAACTGGGACCACATTGAGATATCACCTTACAACAGTTAGATTGGCCAAAATTAACAAGACAGGAAACAACATGTGTTGGAGGAAATGTGGAGAAAGGGGAACCCTCTTACAGTGTTGGTGGGAATGCAAGTTGGTGCAGCCTCTTTGGAGAACAGTGTGGAGATTCCTCAAGAAATTAAAAATAGAACTTCCCTATGACCCTGCTATTGCACTCCTGGGTATTTACCCCAAAGATACAGATGTAATGAAAAGAAGGGCCATCTGTACCCCAATGTTTATAGCAGCAATGGCCATGGTCACCAACCTATGGAAAGAACCAAGATGCCCTTCAACAGACGAATGGATAAGCTAAATGTGGTCCATATACACTATGCAGTATTATGCCTCCATCAGAAAGGATGAATACTCAACTTTTGTAGCAACATGGACGGGACTGGAAGAGATTATGCTGAGTGAAATAAGTCAAGCAGAGAGAGTCAATTATCATATGATTTCACTTATTTGTGGAGCATAACAAATAGCATGGAGGACAAGGGGAGTCAGATAGGAGAAGGGATTTGGGGGAAATTGAAAGGGGAGGTCAATCATGAGAGACTATGGACTCTGAAAAACAATCTGGGGGGTTTGAAGTGGCGGGGGGTGGGGGAGGTTGGGGGAACCAGGTAGTGGGTATTATAGAGGGCACAGATTACATGGAGCACTGGGTGTGGTGAAAAAATAATGAATACCGTTATGCTGAAAATAATTAATTAATTAAAAAAATTAAAAAAATAATACTGAGGGCATCACGTTACCTGATTTCAAGCTTTACTACAAAGCTATGATAACCAAGACAGCATGGTACTGGCATAAAAACAGACACATAGACCAGTGGAACAGAGTAGAGAGCCCAGATATGTACCCTCAACACTAGGTCAAATAATCTTCGACAAAACAGGAAAAATTATACAGTGGAAAAAAGACAGTCTCTTCAATAGATGGTGCTGGGAAAACTGGGCAGCTATATGTAGAAGAATGAAACTCG
>NW_026753823.1:0-1321 GCF_022355385.1 Mustela nigripes
TATTTATTTAACAGACAGAGATCACAAGTAGGCAGAGAGGCAGGCAGAGAGAGAGAGGAGGAGGAAGCAGGCTCCCGCTGAGCAGAGAGCCTGATGGTGGGGCTTGATCCCAGGACACTGGGATCATGACCGGATTGGAAGGCAGAGGCTTTAACCCACTGAGCCACCCAGGCACCCCCACAAATCTCATTTTGTATCAATATATTTTATTAATAAATAATTACTCATTTTCTTTCAAAATATTTTTCAATATCATGATTTCACTATTTTGACGCTTTTATGATTGAAATTTACAGCTTGAACTATCTAAAACTATCTTGAGCTATTTTGATATTTACAACATAGTTGTAACCATGGTCCTGGAATTGTTCTTATTATTATTACATAGTTGTAAATATCAAAATAGCAATAATAAGAACAATTCCAGGACCATGGTTTTTTTGTTTGTTTGTTTGTTTGTTTCATTATTAATGATCTTTGTCTTTTTGTTTGCTATTTCAACACATTCTCAGTCACTTATTGGTGTCACTGGGAAGAGGCAATGAAACTCATTAGACTTACATCTCAGTGTCAGATAGACTTTACCATCACACTACCATCACATATAAGAGCCTTTGAGCATCAGCTTTTGTAATTTTCTATTCCATTTCTGATCATGTCCATTTATCTTTTTTGTGATTTATTCCCATTTTTCATCATTGTAGAAAATGTCTAAATTAGGCATTTATCTACTAGTTAAGTTCTACTTGGAAAATAAATATTTCTATGGTATTTGAATTAAGAACTCAAGCTTAGAAGAGCTGTTAAATTTTCCGAGAATTGTATTTGCAAATGAAAATAATTCCTATATAAATAACGGCTTAAATACCTCTGTGGTGCTTTGAGCTTAGGATAGTTCCTTAAAAAGAGATAAGCTTTTGCTACCCTTTCAAAACATGAGCCTTCATTTACTGTTTCCTTTCATCTGTTGCAATAATTACTCTTCTATCCTCAATAGTTTGTTCTGGTCACTAATATTTCTGTAAAACTAAGTTTTAAAGGTGTTTTGAATATTCAGATAGACTGCAGTGCAGCCATCAAAAGAAATGAAATCTTGCCATTTGCGACAACATGGATGGAACTAGAGTGTATCATGTTTAGCGAAATAAGTCAAGCAGAGAAAGACAACTATCATATGATCTCCCTGATATGAGGAAGTGGTGATGCAACATGGGGGCTTAAGTGGGTAGGAGAAGAATCAATGAAACAAGATGGGATTGGGAGGGAGACAAACCATAAGTGACTCTTAATCTCACAAAAGAAACTGAGGGTTGCTGGGGGG
>NW_026753824.1:0-1321 GCF_022355385.1 Mustela nigripes
TTTATTTTTTATAAACATATATTTTTATCCCCAGGGGTACAGGTCTGTGAATCACCAGGTTTACACACTTCACAGCACTCACCAAAGGACTTACCCTCCCCAATGTCCATAATCCCACCCCCTTCTCCCAAACCCCCTCCCCCCAGCAACCCTCAGTTTGTTTTGTGAGATTAAGAGTCACTTATGGTTTGTCTTCCTCCCAATCCCATCTTCTTTCATTTATTCTTCTCGTACCCACTTAAGCCTCCCAGGGGACTTTTGACAATGACTGGAGACATTATGAGTTGTCATGCTTGGGGTTAGAGGGATTAGGTTGCTAAAGGCATCTGGGGGGTGGTAGCCAGGAATGCTGTTAACATCTCTAAATGCACAGGGCATTCCCCCATGACAAAAAATTATCCAGCCCAAAATGTCAGTTGTGCTGAGGGTGGAAAATCATGACTCATATGGGAAAGGTTTGGGAAGGACTAAAATTAAGCAAATATTTCTCTCCCTGACAAATAAATAAAATCTTTTTAAAAAGGAGTTATCTGTTAGAGGGCACATACTTCAATATCATCAAAGCCATCTATGAAAAACTCACCACAAATATCATTCTCAATGGAGAAAACCTGAAAGCTTTTCCGCTAAGGTCAGGAACACAGCAGGGATGTCCATTATCACCACTGCTATTCAACATAGTACTAGAGGTCCTAGCCTCAGCAATCAGACAACAAAAGGAAATTAAAGGCATCCAAATCAGCAAAGAAGAAGTCAAATTATCACTCTTCGCAGATGATATGATACTATATGTGGAAAACCCAAAAGACTCCACTCCAAAACTGCTAGAACTTATACAGGAATTCAGTAAAGTGTCAGGATATAAAATCAATGCACAGAAATCAGTTGCATTTCTCTACACCAAGAGCAAGACAGAAGAAAGAGAAATTAAGGAGTCAATCCCATTTACAATTGCACCCAAAACCATAAGATACCTAGCAATAAACCTAACCAAAGAGACACAGAATCTATACTCAGAAAACTATAAAGTACTCATGAAAGAAATTGAGGAAGACACAAAGAAATGGAAAAATGTTCCATGCTCCTGGATTGGAAGAATAAATATTGTGAAAATGTCTATGCTACCTAAAGCAATCTACACATTTAATGCAATTCCTATCAAAGTACCATCCATCTTTTTCAAAGAAATGGAACAAATAATTCTAAAATTTATATGGAACCAGAAAAGACCTCGAATAGCCAAAGGGATATTGAAAAAGAAAGCCAACGTTGGTGGCATCACAATTCCGGACTTCAAGCTCTATTACAAAGCTGTCATCAT
>NW_026753825.1:0-1321 GCF_022355385.1 Mustela nigripes
TTTTGGGGGGAGGGGGTTTGGGAGAAGGGGGTGGGATTATGGACATTGGGGAGGGTATGTGCTTTGGTGAGTGCTGTGAAGTGTGTAAACCTGGTGATTCACAGACCTGTACCACTGGGGATAAAAATACATGTTTATAAAAAATAAAAAATTATATTAAAAAAAATGAATTATGACTACATTGAAAATAACACTAATTATTTCTTATAGTGTGGCCATGAAAATTAATATGGTTGTTAAATTAAGGACTTATAAAATGAATGAGTATACTAATATTGAGGAAATAAATGTGATTATGACTGGATCAGTAACACCAAAAGTTCTGGGGTCTGTACTTAATCACTTGAAATGTATTTGGCTAATGTCTTTCCGCAGACAAGAAAAATAATGCTTTTTTATTTCTAACCACAAGACTTCTTCAAAGCTTAGCAACATAAAACACGTTTCTTCTATTTACATATACAAAAGGAAGGCTGTACATCGGACCAGTTCATTAGCTGAACATCTGCAAGCCATTTTTGCAAAGAGTGAGAAAAATAATTGATTGGAGCCAAATTTTCATTCATAAAAGTTCCAGAGAGTTGTGAAATGCAGCTCATATGTATGACATTAAAAAGAAATCAATTCAAAACTCTTATCATGAATGACAAGAATAAATTTAAAAGTTTCCTAAGAAAAAGATACTCTTTTGATAATGTAAATGGTATGTATAGCACAGTGAAATTCAGAGAGAATATACATGATCTTATTTCTCCTAAACAAATCAATAGTAGCTACACCAAAAACAAACAAAATGATGACCATGAATATTTCTAACGTAGGCTACCCAACACACACATAATAATAAATTCAATTATTATTAAATAATATTATTAAATTATTATAAATTTTTGTTACATCCTTAATTATGTATATTGCAAAAGCAAATACTGCTATTACATTTCAGTAATTCAGTAATGAAGGAAATGCAAAGAAAAATAATTTTAAATATATATCAAGGCAGTACTAGCCCAGAAAGTGAGGGGGAAAGGAAACAGCAAAATACCAAATTAAACAAATACCTATGCTGGAACCGCATACACATAAACAAATATCTTCTCCCATTCTGTCAGTTGTCTTTTGATTTTGTTAACTGTTTCCTTTGCTGTGCAAAACCTTTTGATCTTGATGAAATCCCAATAGTTCATTTTTTCCCTTGCTTCCCTTGCCTTTGGCGTTGTTCCTAGGAAAATGTTGCTGCAGCAGAGGTCGAAGAGGTTGCTGCCTGTGTTCTCCTCAAGGATTTTGATGGATTCCTTTCTCACATTGAGGTCCTTCATCC
>NW_026753826.1:0-1321 GCF_022355385.1 Mustela nigripes
CAACCAACAGGTCTCAATTGTCCTGCAGAAGAATCTTTGCAGTTGGGAGCTTCTCACAACTCCCATCGTGGGAAAATCCCCATGGCCTCGTGATCCACCCCACCTTCAGGAAGGGGCCATCAGTGACAGAATGTCCAACCTGAACAATCGTCTGATCCTCACACTGACTTCAGATGCACGAGATCTCGATTCAGGTCTGTAGATTGTGCCTGCCATATCCTCCCCCAGAAACTAGGTCTAGCTTGGGTTCTCAGTCTTCCGTCCTCAGACTACTGGCCCACAAGCCCTCCAGTTTGGCAATCCAGAACTAAAATAGCAGCACTCTGCGTGCCCTCCAGAAGAAAAACATTGCCGTCTGGGGCTACCCAGAAACCACAAATGAGGATCAACGGTGCACACTATTCGGCTGTCCCCTAATATATAGGCTGACCTGGGCACTAATGCCCTTGCTGACAGAGCCTGATCCTGGACCTCCTGGCTCCACCCAGACAGCTGGCCGCACACTGAGCACATCGGACCCGTCATTGCCTTAGGTCGACATCTCTTCTCAACCTCGGTTTTCAGGCTTCAGAACCTAGACCTTATCTCCAATCACGTCCCGGGCTTGAAAATGATGCAGAAATCAGAACTCTTTCCCCAGGGCAAGAAACCTTGTGGTTGGCATGTTTACAAGATTCATTGTAGTTGAAACCAGTGTGGCCCATGAGGCCCCGCCCATGCTTGCAGGGCACAGTGGTCAAAAACACACATTGTGACCCTTAGCCTGAGCCCAGCCCTCAGGTAAGGCCTCTCAGTGGCTAGATGGAGAGACAGCATATTGGGATTGCCATGCCCCTAGGCCCCAAATTTTAAATATTGTTTGGGTTGTCCCTTAACTCTTCCCCAGGGCTCTGCTTTGGAATTCCTCTTTTGGTGGGACACCTGAGGTAACAAACCTGAAAGGAGTCCTCCCATCCCACAGATTGACGAAAAACTATTGGGATTGGGCCAAGTCCACAGATAGCAAGAATCGTCCATGGCCCATGAGGCCTCCCCAACATTCCACGGCAAATGCTGATACAAAATCCAGAGACAAAAGACTGAGCACGTGCCTCAGACTCGCTCATTTTTCATATCCTAAAGAGTTCTTCAAATAAGAACATACACGGCACTCGAATGCACCCAAAATATATAGTCCAACCTGGGCACTAATGCACTGTCTGACAACCTGAGCCCGGACCTCGTGACCAACACCCAGACAGCTGACCGTACACTGAGGCCATCAGACCCGCCATGGCCTTAGGTCATTATCTCTTCCCTACCTCAGTTTTCAGGCTTCAGA
>NW_026753827.1:0-1321 GCF_022355385.1 Mustela nigripes
CACACACACACACACACACACACAGTCTTTTTGGCTCCTGTCACCTGGTAAAGCTTGAACTCTCAGACTGGTTTACTCCTCCCTTTGCCACTTTCCAGACTCAACTCCTACACTATTCTAAGAACCACACACTCCTGTCACACAACCATACCCCATATCTGGGACTTGTGGGTCCCTCTGCCCACAACGCCTTTCCTCCTATTTTCCAACTTATTTAACCAACTCACCTCTCACCTCCAGGGAGACACTTTCCCCCAAACCTCAGACTTCCAACCTCTCACCCCCACAGAGCTGTGTCATGCTTATATCACAGAACTTCTGATGTGGTTTGTAGTTTTTCTTTTATATGATGGTCTCTCTTTAGTTACTACCTGAGCCTTATCCTGTATCCCTGACACATGAAACAAATTAGGATCTCAATAAAATTTGTTGGACAAATGCATTCTGATGTCTAGACAATTAACTTGTAGACACTTCGTGCACATGTAATATTAATGTCTTAGGTGCCTTCACCATTAATTGTTTTCTTTCAGCCTGGCATGTTTGTGGTGTCTGTGTACCCCATTACCAAGGACAGCTGACATATGAGGGAAGATAAGGAAGGCATGCTTTGGTTTTGATATTTTTATGAGGTTGGGACACAATTTCAATCACCACAAGCAATTCACCAGCTTTATTTTCCTGCTGCCCTTTTGACTTCGTAAATAATTACCACCCACAATTTCAAGAATACTATATTAATATTCCATAAAAAAAGTTAATTGATAGACTGAATTCTTCAGGCGAAAATGATGCTATTACTCAAGCTACAAGCACAAGGCAGACATGGAAGGTCAGTTGGAAAGAGAAAGAAGGGGTCTCTGGATGAGGAGAGCTGGGGGCCAGACCTTCCCGGGGGCTGCTCTGGATGGAGCCAAGCCAAGGGGACAGCCAACAAGGGGAGGCGTGTTCATACAGGGGCAGTCCTCCTATCAAACAGGTGTTAGCCTCACAGATCCGGCTAATCTTCCTAATTACTGCAGACCTGGCCTCCAGCCAAGATCAAGGGCGGGGTGGGGGGGACTGGGGGGTAGGCAGGGGGATGCTTTTGACTCCTCATGGGGAAGGGATAGCAAGCCAGAAAGGACCCCCGCCAAACAGGTGATGGTTCATGGCAGAATTTCAGACCCCAGGGGGGAGGGGCAGTGTAGAGGGGAATTAAAGTCCTCCACAAAAAAGAGGCCACTGTCAAAGCTCAGCCATAGATAGTGGGCCAACACCACTGAGCCTGCAGGAAGGCAGTGGACTAGAGGGAATGGGGGTGCTCTGGAAGGGGGGGGGG
>NW_026753828.1:0-1321 GCF_022355385.1 Mustela nigripes
CATTGCAATCCCCCACAGGAGAGACTCACCAATTCCAGGCCCCACAGGGGAAGCTGGAGGTTCATCTCCTGACTTTTTGTAGGAGCTTTGCAGCTCAGCTGGTGAGAATTCTCCATCACCCTGCCTTTCTCCAAGGGACTTTCCTTCAAGCACCCTTCCCAACTTCTTCCTCCTCCATGAAATAATGTTCCTCTCCTTTGTTTCTCGCACTTGCCTGTGATGGGACCGAAACTTGCTCAGCCCAGACTGCCATACTCTGCTCTTCCCAAATAAACCCATGCTGCTGGTCAAATAACTGGCAGATTGAGTTTAAGGCCAATCGAACTAATAAATTCAAGATCTTGCAAGGAACAAAATCAATATGCACAAATTAGTGGCACTCCTACGTGCTCCGAAGGAACCATCAGAAAGAGACTACTGAGAACGATCTCATTTATATCTGCATCCAAGACAGCAAGATACCCGGGAGGCCCCTGAACCAATAAGGTGACAGACCTGTCCTCTGACAGCCCTGCAACAATGAGGACAGACAGGGAGGGGGTCACACGGAGATGGGGAGGCACTGTGCTCAGGGAAGAACCCACACTGGGAAAATACCTACTCTCCCCAATACCGTCTACAGAGTCCTCACTCTGGCTCCCGAATTTCCGGACTCCGCGCAAGCCTGCAGTGGGTGTGGACTCGGGAAGGACCCCGCAGGGCTGAGGTGGGGGGAGAACGAGCAATGGAAGCAGGCAGATGCTCCCTGACAGCAGGCCATCTGAGGAGCCCCAGAAACCGAATCCGTGAGCACACAAACACAGAGGAGGATCGAGGAGCACCCGAGCCCAGAAAGGGGGGGACCCCTCAGCCCCACGCACAGCACAGCAGGAGGCCACGTCTCCTCACACAAAAAGACGGAAGCCCCAGTGTCTACACAGGGCACCCTTTCTCTGTGGGGTCCTGAGACCACGAACCCCTTGACAGTCCACTCAGGCAGCTTCTCCTCACCTCCTCCAGCGTCTGGTCCTTAGGAGGTTGGACTGCTGCCAGTGTGGGCGCGTCCTCCACAACGGGTCCGGTGAGTGTGGATGCAGAGCCACACCCTCCTCAGCTTGTCCTGTCAGGGTGGGAGGCGCCCCACATTCTCCAGAAGTCTTCACAGTGAGTCCTGAAGAGGCGGGGCTCTGGTCCCAGCTGTGGCTGCGCAGCCTGGGCTCAGGGCGAGAGCTGGGGTCTGGCGCCCTCTGCAGGCGGTGGAACGTAGTGCAGGACTGTGGGAGCTCACCCTTCAGTGGAGGGTCCTGCTCCCTCCTGGGGTCCACCTGACGCCATTTCATTC
>NW_026753829.1:0-1321 GCF_022355385.1 Mustela nigripes
GGCACACCCCTACTAAGAGGATAAACCTCCAAAGTCCCTGAGGCCATCCCAATATTTGCGGCTTCCCAGGACAAACAGGGGCAATCTGGGCCATTCTGAGCACCTACCGGCACTCCGACCCGTAGAATGATGTCCCCAGAGGCAAAAAGGCACGAACATGCCCCAAGCACCTATAGGATCCATTGCTTTGCTTTCCAGGCATCTCTCCTCTGAGGCCTGGATATCAATAACAGCATATGGCTGTTTCTTGACTCACCCATCAGAACAAATCTCATCTACACATGGGAAACTTACACGATGGAGCTGTGTGAAAGCCTCTCTTTAGGAGAACCCTTCAGGGCCCCAGGGCCACCGCTTCATTCAAAGGTCTCCATAGACACAAAATCATATGAGGACACATCCACGGGAGAGTACATTTCAACTCAGCCTCCTCGGTTGCTCCCCCAGATGCAGCAGATCTAACCTGTCTTGTTGCTTGGAGACAATTGGAATGCGTGGTGGCCTACCCAGCCATCCATCCTTAGAACCCTGCTCGGAAACGTTGTCCTGGAGCCAACCAACAGGTCTTAATTGTCCTGCAGAAGAATCTTTGCAGTTGGGAGTTTGTCACAACTCGCATCGTGGGAAAACCCCCATGGCCACGTGATCCACCCCCCTTTCAAGAAGGGTCCATCAGGGACAGATGTCCAACCTGAGCGATCGTCTGATCCTCGCCCTGACTTCAGATGCTTGAGATCTCGATTCAGGTCTCACCCAGAAACCTAGGCCTAGCTTGGGTTCTCAGACTTCCGTCCTCAGACTCCTGGCCCACAAGCCCTCAAGTTTGGCAATCCAGAACTACAATTCAGCACTCTGCCTGTTCTCCAGAAGAAAAATATTGCCCTCTGGGCCTACCCAGAATCCCCAAATGAGGTTCTACCTGCACGCCATTCGGCTGTACCCCACATATATAGGCTGACCTGGGCACTAATGCCCTTTCTGACACAGCCTGAGCCTGGACCTCCTGGCCCCACCCAGACAGCTGGCCGCACACTGAGCACAACGGACCCGGCATGGCCTTATCGTCATCTCTTCTTAATCACGGTTTTCAGGCTTCTGAACCTAGACCTTATCTCCAATCACGGCCCGGGTTAGAAAATGATGCAGAAATCAGAACGCTTTCCCCATGGCAAGAAACCTTGTGGTTGGCATGTTCTCCAAGGTTTAGTGTACTTGAAACCAGTGTGGCCCATGAGGCCCCGCCCATGCTTGCGGGCCACATTGTTCACAAACACACATTGTGACCCTCAGCCTGAGCCCAGTCCTCAGGTAAGGCCTCTCG
>NW_026753830.1:0-1321 GCF_022355385.1 Mustela nigripes
TTTATCTACCCCATAACCTTAGCCGTGTCATCACCCCGTATGCTACAGCTGTAGCTACAGTGGCAAATAAAGCCTTTAAAGCCAGCATACAGGTCCTCGGGAAACTGCCCGATGTTTGCATAATCCCTTATGATAAAACCCAAATAAGCATTTTAACGCATGAAAATGACGATTGGGCCATCCTGACAGTTGCTTATCCTGTTACATTTGATAATCATTATCCCTCACACCCTCTCATTGAGTTTTATAAAAATACACCCCTTATTTGGCCTAAATCCTGTCGATTGGAGCCATTAATCGGGGCCCTCACAGTATTTACAGATGGCAATAAAGCAGGAACTGGCGCTTATGTGGTAGAAGGAAAATTAATTCCTGTTGTTGTGCCCTCGACTTCAGCCCAGAGAACAGAATTGTTGGTGATTATGTGTGTTTTACAAAGGTTTCTGAATCAACCCATTAATATTATCTCAGATAGCAAATATGCAGTTGCAGCCACCAGGTCTATAGAAACTGCTATTATTTCAGCCAGCCAGTCAGAAATTTCCTCCCTGCTGGCTGAATTGCAACACCTTATACTCTCCCATGGTGCCCCTTTTTATATTGGACATCTTAGAGCACATTCAGACCTTCCAGGACCTATGGCTGAGGGAAACCGAATAGCTGATGCAGCTGCGCGCTTTTATGTTTGCAGTGCTCTAGAAGATGCTAAGAGATATCATGATAAATGGCATGTGAATGCCCAAACATTAAAGGCACGCTTTCATATCTCCAGAGCTGACGCACGAGATATCGTAAAGTCTTGTGGCAATTGTGTGGTACACTTGCCCATGCCCTCCTTCGGGGTAAACCCTAAAGGACTATTGCCCAACCATCTGTGGCAAATGGATGTAACACATATACCTTCTTTTGGGCAACAAAAATACGTTCATGTGAGTGTGGATACTTGCTCAGGGGTCGTTAGCGCAACCCCCCTGCGAGGAGAAAATGTTAAAAACGTGATATCTCATTGCCTGCGCAGCTTTGCCTGCTGGGGAGTGCCTAAACAGTTAAAAACAGACAATGCTCCTGCTTATACTTCTAAAAGCTTTTCAAACTTTCTAGCCTGTTATAATATTCACCATGTTACAGGCATTCCTTATAACCCTCGAGGCCAGGGTGTCATAGAGCGCACTCACCTGACCTTTAAAACTACCTTGCAAAAAATACAAAAAGGGGAAATTGGAGAGGAGCATCACACGCCTACAGACCTTACCAACTTGACCACTTTTATTTTAAATTTTCTCACACTTGACAAAGACGGCGTTTCAGCCGCAGAGCGCCA
>NW_026753831.1:0-1321 GCF_022355385.1 Mustela nigripes
GTTAGGGTTTATGAATAGATGGCATGGGATGTTGATGTTCTGTTGAGTTCGATTCTGTCTTTCTCAGGCAAGCACTGGGGGCTGTAGCGCCGCAAAGTGTCTGCCCCTGCTTTTTAGGCACCTCAGTGGCTCAGCTGGTTAAGGGTGTTCCTTCCGCTCAGGTCATGATCCTGGAGTCCCAGGATCCAGTCCTGTGTCAGGCTTCCAGCTCAGCAGCGAGCCTGCTTCTCCTTTTGATCCTCTCCCTTCTGATACTCTCTCTCTTTCATTCTCTCTCAAATAAATAAATAAAATCTTAAAAAAAAAAGGAACCTGCTTCCTTCTCCATTGCTCTTTTATTCCCCATCCCCTGTTCATTCCCTCTCTCCCCAGTCACTGAGGGAGTCTTTCTATGAAATGGCCATAATTCTATTCTCACATGCAGGACAGTAAACAAGTAAATGGCTAGAATCTGCCAGTGGGACATTCAGAGGGGGCTTGCTTTATGGGACAATCTTAAATGGGGACCGTGGACTGGGCTGGTCATTCAGTGGTTTGTGATCTCCCGACTGAGATAAGGTACAAAAGGAGAAAATGCATTTTCTCCATCTGACAGCGATGAGGGAGGTAACACGCTCATATTTTCACCATCATTTCAAATTTGATGGTAACAATTGTGGTCATTTATTTTAATTTATTAAAAAAACTTTAAAAAAAAATCCTCAAATGCCTTATTGTCCAGAAAGATAAATTTTTAGAACCCGAAAATGTGGTTGTCCATGTCTTTTTGAAATTATTTTCTGGTTTTTTTTTTTTTTTTTTGTAGAAATCCAAGGAATTGCTTCTGTATCTACAGAAAAACATTTTTGCCTGGTATCAAAATAAGAAATATTTTTCATTTACTGTATTATATTCTTTTCTCCAACAAACCAGTTTTTGTGCTTTATTTCCTCTCTAGGGACTGATTATATTTTTAAGATTGTATGTCAAATGCAGAGACCTTGTTTCATAATTTCTTTATTTTATTTTATTAATTTTTTTAGTGTTCCAAGATTCATTGTTTACGCACCACACCCAGTGCTCTATGCAATATGTGCCCTCCTTAATACCCATCACCCAGCTCATCCAACCCCAAACTCTCTTCCCCTCCAAAACCCTCAGTTTGGTTCTCAGAGCCTATAGTCTCTCATGGTTCACGTCTTCCCCTCACTAATAAACTCATCTTCTATTACAAATGAAATCTTATTTGAAATATAAGTACCCTCCTTTTAGAAACCCTATTTCCTTTGTTAGTAAGAGCAAGAAATTCTATTCATTTTAATATGTCATAACCACCTGTTCC
>NW_026753832.1:0-1321 GCF_022355385.1 Mustela nigripes
GCTTTATGTTTAGGTTCTGTTTTATGAGTAGGTTCAGGATCAGGGTGAGATTTAGGGTGACGATTCTGTTCAGGATCACGGATTGGGTCAGAGTTAGGTTTACAGTCAGGGTTAGGGTCAGAGTTAAGGTCAAGGCCAGGGTCAGTTTTAAGGTTAAGTTCCGACATAGGCAATGTTCAGAGTTAGGGTTATGATCAGGTTCAGGGAGAGGGTTAGGATAATTGTTAAAGTGGGTTTAGGGTTAGGGTTAGAGCTAGGTTGAGGGTTAGGGTTAGACCGGGTTTGGGTCAGTGTCAGGGATAATTTTAGGGGTTAGTTTTAGGGTTAGGTTCAGCGTTAGGTTTTGGGTCAGGGCCGTGTTAGTGTCAGGGTGCAGGTTATGTTTAGGGTTAGAGTTAGGGTCATGCTCCCATTCAATGTCAGGGTTAGTGTTAGGGTCAGTGTCAGCATCACTGTTAGAGTCAGGGTTAGGTTTATAGTCTTTGCCTGGGTCAGGGTCACGGTGAAGTCTAGGGCCAGTGTCAGGTTTATGGTCAGGTTCAGGTATTGGTTTAAAGTCCACATTCGGGTCAGGGATATGATTATTTAGTGGTCATTGTTAGGGTCATGGTTCTGTTTAGAGTCTGGGCCAGGGTCAGATTTAGGGTCAGGGTCTGCTATATGCAAAGTTCTGGGTAAGGGTAATGATCATAATCAGGCATAGGGTCCGGGTTATTGTTTATGTTTAGGGTTAGGTTTAGGGTTAGAGTTAGGTTGAGAGTTAGGGTTAGCCCTCGTTAGGGTCAGGGTCCGTGGTAGGGTTAGGGTTTAGTGTTAGGGTTAGTTTCAGCGATAGGATTCGCGGAGGGCACCTGTTAGTGTCAGGGTCAGGGTTACGTTTAGGGGTAGAGTTAGGGTCAGGCTCACATTCAGTCTCAGGGTTAGTGTTAGGTTTGGGTCAGGGTCACTGTTAGGGTCAGGGTTAGGTTTATGGTCATGGCCTGCGTCAGGGTCAGGGTATAGTTTAGGGCAGTGTCAGGTTTAGGGTCAGGATCAGGTATTGGTTCTAAGTCCACATTTGGGTTGGGACAAGGTTATGCAGTATTCAGTGTTACTGTCATGGTTAGGTTTAGGGTCAGGGCCATGGTAAGGTTTAGGATCAGGGTCCCTAATAGCAATTTTCAGGGTTAGGTTTAGGGTCAGTGTCTGGTATAGGCAAAGTTCAGGGTTAGGGTTATGATCATAGTCAGCTATAGGGTCAGGGTTATTGTTAAAGTTCATCGTTAGTGTTAGGGTTAGCGTTAGGTTGATGGTTAGGGTTAGAACTTGTTAGGGTCATGGT
>NW_026753833.1:0-1321 GCF_022355385.1 Mustela nigripes
CCCGGCATCCCCAGAAGCCCACTTCCTGCAGCTCCGAGCTACCAGCAGGGTTAGAACCAGGGGGCCTACCTGGGTCCAAATCCCAGCTCCCCCACGTAGGGGATGGGTGACCTTGGACAGCATTTGTGACCTTCTCCACCTCCGTTTCCTCAGCCACAATCACAGCATGTCCCAGCACCCACCAGACATGGGTGTGAGGAGGGCAGAGCGACTTCCTATGTGGCGAGGGGTGTGGCTGCCGCCGGATGAACAAGGAAATATACGCCACCATCACCAGGACGCTCCCATCCTAGCCCCATCCTGTTGCCTGGCCTCCGGTCACAGTCTCCAGCACATGGGGGTCCCCAGACCTCAGCCTACTGCCATGCCCTGGGGCCCACATGTGGGCCACTGGACTGCACCCCAGACCTCAGCACTCTGGGGGTCCAATTGCCTACCAGCCCCACCTGGCCTTGACCACCATGTCCCACCTAGAGCTCCCACACGAGGCCGGGACAGAGGCCTCTGCACCCCGCCCACCCTCTGCAGAATCATCTCTGAGCCCTGGCTGAGACAAAGGCACACGTGTGACCACGGCCCTGACACCAGGTTCAGTGCCCAGCCCTGTCCATGGGCACAACCGATAAGCCATCCACTCTCCCCAAGCCTGAGCCAGCACATCCCACTAACAAACCCAGTCAGTTTGACACCTGCCATCGGGGAAGGCACGATCCTTCCAGCCTCGTGGCCCAGCGGACAGCATCCCGGCCAGCCTGGGGTGCCCATGCAAGACAGACGACACGGCCATCCCAAACCTGCATCTGGCCCAGGCTCCTGCCCCGTGCAGTGCATGGCACACATGCACGCATCACAGGTGCCCTTACCTTCTGGGAACAAAACCCTGAGCACGTGTCCACCATCGCGTTGGCCTGCTCCAGGGAGGCTGGGAAGGTGTGGGTGCCGTTCTCCGGCAGCCCGAAGCACCCACAGTACGTGACCGTCCTCCATGTGGGGCAGAATGGGTCTCTGGTAAGACGTGGTGCCCCTGGCTGTTGGTGCCTGTTGGGGGGAAACGGTGGGTTCAAGGTCTAGCAAGTGGCAAATAGAGTCAGTGGGGTTTCAAGCCAGACAGCAGACCGCTCTGGACAGCGTGTGGTGGGCCAGACTCCTGAGACCCTGGGCACCCGAATCTCTCCACCACGGTCACCGACAAGGGACCACGTGGCTGCAGATGCTGACCTCAGGCCACTTCTCCGGCTACCTCTGTGGGATGGTTTCTGCCCCCTCTCTGTCCCTCCTTCTTCTCCCACCAGCTCCACAGGATGGTGTCTGTCCCCCCTCC
>NW_026753834.1:0-1321 GCF_022355385.1 Mustela nigripes
CCTGCCATACCTGTGACCCGAAACATAAGCCGAGTTTGTGTTTTCAGACAACTGTCCAAACAGCCCTGGCCTACACACCCTAAAGGCTCAGGCCCCTGGAGCCAAACATGACGACTGTGCTTGCCCTCTCCAAGGGAATTGTATGTGCCCATTCCAATGGCCACAACCCTACTAATAGGATAAACCTCCAAAGATCCTGAGGCCATTCCAATATTTGTTGCTTCTCAGGACAAACAGGGAAATCAGGGCCCATCTGAGCACCTACCTGCACTCAGACACATAGACTGATGTCTCCAGACGTAAAAAGGAACGAACAGGAACCTAGACAACAATCGGATCCATTGGTTTGGCTTCCAGGCATCTCTCCTCAGAGGCCTGGATTTCAATAATAGCATATGGCTTTTTCTTGACTCACCCATCAGAACAAATCTCATCTACCCATGGGAAACTTGCACGATGGAGCTGTGTGAAAGCCTCTCTTTAGGAGAACCCTTCAGGGCCCCAGTGCCACCGCTTCATTCCAAGGTCTCCATAGACACAAAAGCATATTAGGACACATCCTCGGGAGAGTCCATTTCAACTCAGCCTCCCCGGTTTCTCCCCCAGATCCAGCAGATCGAACCTGTCTCGTTGCTTGGAGACAATTGGAATGCGAGGATGGAGACCCAGGCACCCATCCATAGAACCCTGCTCGGAATCGTTGTCCTGGTGCCAAACAACAGGTCTCAATAGTCCTGCAGACGAATCTTTGCAGTTGGGAGCTTCTCAGAACACCCATCGTGGGATAAAACCCATGGCCTCGTGATCCACCCCCCCTTCAAGAAGGGGCCATCAGGGACAAAATGTCCAATGAGAGATTGTCAGATCCTCGACCTGACTTCAGATGCACGAGATCTCGATTCAGGTCTGTAGATTGTGCCTGCCATATCCTCACCCAGAATCCTAGGCCTAGTTTGGGTTCCCAGACTTCCGTCCTCATACTACTGGCCCACAAGCCCTCCAGTTTGGCAATCCAGAACTACAATGCAGCACTCTGCCTGCCCTACAAAAGAAAAACATTGCCCTCTCTGGCTACCCAGAAACCCACAATGAGGATCAACCTGCACGCCATTCGGCTGTACCCCAAATATATAGGCTGACCTGGGCACTAATGCCCTTTCTGACACAGCCTGAGACTGGACCTCCTGGCCCCACCCAGACTGCTGGCCGCACACTGATCACATCGGACCCGCCATGGCCTTAGGTCGTCATCTCTTCTCAACCTCGTTTTTCATGCTTCAGAACCTAGACGTTATCTCCAATCACTGCCCGGGTTTGAAAA
>NW_026753835.1:0-1320 GCF_022355385.1 Mustela nigripes
GGGGGACGGGGGTTGGGAGAAGGGGGTGGGATTATGGACATTGGGGAGGGTATGTACTTTGGTGGGTGCTGTGAAGTGTGTAAACCTGGTGATTCACAGACCTGTACCCCTGGGGATAAAAATATATGTTTATAAAAAATAAAAAATTAAAAAAAAAACACCCAGTATATATAAAAAAAAATTAAGTAACTTGACTGCTTAACTTTAGAGAGTAAAAAAATATACCATTATGTTGTAGAGGAATTGGGATGCAAATTATGCAAATTAAACCTTTAAAAGTAAAACATACATGAAGCTCCAAGTTGATTTCCTAACATTGTGAATTAATAACAGAGTGTGATTTGTAATTTATAGTTTCATATCAAAAAAGTCTGATTTTTAAAAATGCTCTTTTTATTTCATCATATGTTTAAGTAAAATTGAAACAAAATTGTTTTGACAATTATTCAGTTTTCTTTTACTGATATAATCTATCCAATGAAGGGAAAATATGTCTATAGTTTTTCACTGAATATATGACCATTTGGGAAAGGAAGGAAGGAAAGACAATGGAAGAGGGGAAGAGAGGAGGGAAAGAGGGAAGGAAGGAGAGAAAATTAGAGAGGAAGAAAGAGAGAGGGAGGACAGGAGAAATGGAAGAAGGGCGGGAAGGTTGGAGGGAGAGAGAGGTCGGGGAGATAAGAAAGGTGGATGGCAAATTTGAGGAGAGCTTTGGGGCAGTCACCAATTGTGTTGCTATCAACAGAAAAGATTTAGACAGCCACATGATATCATTATTTTTTTATACTGCTGGTATCTGATTGCCTGTGCTAAGTAAATTATAGTCTTTTTTCAAGTCATTTTGGCCAGGTGTTCAGGGTAATTCATGACTAAATCTAAACCATGGGCCCAGTATTGAGTAAAGAATTGAATTGGTGAAGGAGTTTTATCCTGTAAAAAGACCTCTCCAGGTTAGGGTTGAGAAAAATTGGCCAATCTGGAAAAGATGATAATAGCATTGTTCAAGATTCATTTTTAACTACACATTACATCTCTACCTGGGAGATTTCATTATCCAAAAATTGAATAAGCACTTTCAGTACATACAGTCTATATTTATATGGAAAATAATTACTTGGATGTTTTTAATTTTTTATTGTTAAGGTCAAAGCCTTTAATAAAAGTTTCATGATTATTTTTTGAACTCTGGCTGTATCGACAGAAAGAGCAATTGAATGGGTTTAGAATTACTCTGATTATAACTTTCAATGAGAATTTCAGGCACAATCTTAGGAAAAAAAAAAAAAAAAACTTGTCTAGCATGGACCTAGAAGGTTTGGT
>NW_026753836.1:0-329 GCF_022355385.1 Mustela nigripes
TGGAGAGTGTGTACCATGGGGCTTGTGAGCTCACGAATAAGTGGGAGTAACTGGAGTGGGGAGATGGGGGAGAGGAGAGGGTCTTCCCATCAATGGGAATCACCTGTGCTTGGGGGTGGTGCCATGAGGGGTCTCCACAGGAAGAGTGAGGCAGTGTGGTTGAAGGGCAGAGAGATGGGGCAAAACAGGCATCAGTCAGTTGGAGGGGTATGAAGAGACTGATGGGAGGATTATGGGTGCCTTTGGAGGACTGAGAATTTGTTAGAAGATCAGTGCAGATTTCTATGGAGACAGATGCCAGGAACTGATAGGTCTTTGAAAGGTCACTC
>NW_026753836.1:429-1320 GCF_022355385.1 Mustela nigripes
AGGACTGAGCATTTGTTAGAAGATCAGTGCAGATTTCTATGGAGACAGATGCCAGGAACTGATAGGTCTTTGAAAGGTCACTCTGGCTGCCTTTTGGCAAAGGGGTTGGTAAAAGGCACTTGGAGGTGTGAACACACCAGGTGGGAGGTGAGTGCAGGAAACCAGGTGAGGGAGCATGGGAACTTGGTCCAGGGGTATATAAGGGAGAATAGCCTTTAAGGAGTTCCACAAATTGGCCCCAGCTGTGGCTTCATTACAGAGCTGCAAGGGGGAGGTGGGTGTGTCCTGGAGGTTACAGAAATTACATGAGAAAGGGAAGTCTTTTTAGATCTTTTTTTCAACTAGAGGAACTCTCACCTTATTGATAGAATTCCAGAGTGGGAACCGATGGACATGAGGACATCTTTGAAATGTCTGAATATGTTCTTCGACTTCTTTGCAAGTGACCAGGAGATCTTGACCTTAGGAGGCCTCGGCCCTCTTTGTAGCCAAAAAGATTTCAACTACAGATTTGGGTTCTCCCTTTTAAAGTCAAGGAGACAGTCCTTCCAAAGGACACCTCCTATCATTTTACCCTCTCATCATACCTCACGTGCTGGGATCTCCAAGACCCTCCATTCCAGGTTGTGAGTATCCACTTTGGCCGGGCTGGTCTTGCCGAGAACACCACCAGAGGAAATCTAGAGCCTGTAGTGCTATTAATAACATCATCTAAGACTGTATTTGCTACCCTCATGGCCTCTTCCCAGCATGACTCACTGAAGGTTTTTACACATTGTATCCATTAAGCTATAGTTCCCAAAGCTCTTCTTCTCTAGTGCCATTAATTTTTAGGTGACCAGGAAAACCTTAAACTTGTCCCCCTTAATTGGATCCCTGTGCCCCCACAAT
>NW_026753837.1:0-1320 GCF_022355385.1 Mustela nigripes
TGTGTTATTCACTGAACAGAGGGAACAAATGTCAAAGTTTAACACAGTTTACAGAATGTTTCAACATAAATCGAAATTTAAATCTGACCAAATTTCACAGTTTTAAGTAAAATGGTAGCATTTTATATCCTTGAAAAGTGGTAAGTGACCCAAAACAATGCTGAGAAAAACAAATTTAACACTACACTAGTCTGCGATGGTTAAGTGATGGTACAACTTGCCATTGTGTATCATCAAATGGTATATTTTTTTCTTTTGGTCTTGTCATTATATTTTATTTTAGCCATTCTGGTAAGTGTGTAGTGATATCTCAGTGTCATTTTAATTGCATTTCCTTGATGTCTAATTATGTCAAAATATATTATTTTGATGTTTAATGTTCTGAGCTTTCTCGGTTCAAGACCATGAAGCCACTTGGGAAAAACACAGTTGCAGATGCACTCATAGACCAACTCTTATTTAGAAATAAGAAGAAACATTACTACCCATTCCAACAAAAAATTGACTTGTTATGCAGTAGGGATTTTATAAATTACCTGACACAACTTATATAGTAAGATGAAATGGGACAGGCGGCTTCTTGCAGCTATATACAACATCATTTTAATTTCAATTTTCAGTATAATTTTTCCAAGGTATACACAGAATATATATTTCATGTAAATTGTGAACATTTTAAACTCTGTATGTGGAAATTAATCAATTTTAAGTTTATAACAATCAAAATTAACGGAAGTTTATTTTAAATTAGTTAGCTTTCTCTGCATTGCAAGACAGAATAATCAAGAATTGGTAAGAAAAAAATAATCTCTGTAAAATTACCAGGGGTGCATTATAAAGTGTTTGGTAACCGATCAAACTCACAATTTGGATTGAATGGCAAGTGATTTTTAAAATCTGGAACTCATTGTCAATTTTTTTTTCTTCATTGTGTCTTAATAAATTACTCTGTTCATTTGCATGGAAGTGAAGAAAAATGCATGACATTTCATCTCAACACTAACACTTTTAACTGGCAACTCTGAAAGTACTTTACAGCAGTGTCACAAAGTAAAGATCAATGATGTTTCATGAAATATTTGTTATAATTCTCAAGGAGATAGGGAGTTTGTGCAAAAATGCAAATCACTTTGCGACTAAACACATTATTTCAGCTAATTTTAAGAAAGTATGCTAAGACTCTCTCAAAAAAGGAAGCAATGGTTTAGGTTTTCCTTCAAACTCCTTATCTAATCCTGAACCAACAGCACATAGTTCAAAGAGCAACTAATTGGAGCAGCTCCAATTTACACGTTTCCTAACAATGCTTAATTTAGTGGA
>NW_026753838.1:0-1320 GCF_022355385.1 Mustela nigripes
GGCTGGTGCTTGTGGAGCCCTCTACAAAGCCAGCTAATTCACATGGGCGATGCCCTGGAGATAAGGGGGTTTTCCTGGGTGGTAGGACCCCATTTCAGAGGCTTAACTAGCCGGTTTCTCCTAACTGGTCCTGTCCTCCAGGGTCAAGATGAAGGCCTGCCAGGAGACTGGTGGTCTCACCAGAGTTTTCCACTGAAAGCATGAAGGACCCCATGGGGCCTCGTGCAGAATGACATGGGTGTTGGAGGGAGATCAGGGGGAACATCGCCTGTACCATCATGGGCAGGTCACTATATCTGGCTCAAGCCAGCTTTCTTCCCATCTGGGAAATGGGAGAAGACCATGCTTTTTCACAGGAGGTATGAGGGTTTAGGGAGGTATTTGATGACTGTGTTGGGGCTGCATGAGTAGCAGAGTTGACAGAGGGGCCTTGGAGTCACAGACTTGGGTTCAAGCCCCTGCTGCTGCCACATAAAAGTAGATTGCTTGGGTAAGCCATGGACCTCAGTGTCCTCCTCTGTGCACTGGGGATAATACCTAGCATGTAGGTCTGTGAGGGGTACCAAATAGAAGGCCATATTAGGAGCTTAGAGCAGAGCCTGGTACTCACTAGATTGTAGTTTTATGGTGATACTCTGGCATCACTGGTGTTTCAGACCTGGTCCTACCCTCTGGAAGCTTTGGCTGTGTGACAGATGGCTTATGAGGCCTTGGCTGACAGAAGCGGTGTCTGTCTTTTCTTAAGATTAAGGGTACAGAGGGGTGCCTGGTGGCTCAGTCGTTGAAGCATCCAACTCTTGGTTTCAGCTAAGGTCATGATCTCAGGGTGGTGGGATTGAGCCCTGAGGTGTGCTCTGCTCTCAGTGTAGAATCTGCTGGAGGTTCTATATCCCTGTATTTGTGTGTGTGTGCTCTCTCTGTATCTCTGTCTCTGTCTCTCTCTCTCTCTAAAATAAATGAATCTGTAAAAATAAATAAATACATACATGCATAAGTTAATTAATTATGGGTACAGAAATCAGTGATGGAGCTGGGCTGATGGGACGCTTGGCAGCAAAGACAGGTGCACCCTGCTTGAAGGCTCAGGGGTAGCTGCGGTGTCGCCAGTGGTGATGGGGGTGTGAGGAAATTGCTTCGTGCAGCATCCAGAGAGGAACTTAGATGGGGAGGGTTCCAGGGAGTAAATGCCCATGGGTTGGAAGCATCTTCAGGCAGATGAATGTCAGAGTGTCCTCATGGATGGGGAGCACTCTTTCTCCCTGAAGCTGCCCACGAGTGGAGGTGTGCCTGCTGGGGACATAACTAAATCATTGGGGTTTA
>NW_026753839.1:0-461 GCF_022355385.1 Mustela nigripes
ATCTCTAGTCAACCTCGGTTTTCAGGCTTCAGAACCTAAACCTTATCTCCAATCACGGCCCGGGTTTGAAAATGATGAAGAAATCAGAACTCTTTCCCCATGGCAAGAAACCTTGTGGTTGGCATGTTGTCCAAGGTTCAGTGTACTTAAAACCAGTGTGGCTCATGAGGCCCCACCCATTGTTGCTGGCAACATTGGTCACAAACACACATTGTGACCCTCAGCCTGAGCCCAGTCCTCAGGTAAGGCCTCTCACTAGCTGGATAGAGAGTCAGCATATTGGGCTTGCCATGCCCCAAGGCCCCAATTTTTAACCATAGTTCGGGTTGTCCCTTCACTCTTCCACAGGGCTCTGCTTTGGAATTCCTCTTTTGGTGGGACACCTGAGGTAACAAACCTGAAAGGAGTCCTCCCATCCCACAGATTGACGGAAAACAATTGGGATCGGGCCAAGTCCACAT
>NW_026753839.1:561-1320 GCF_022355385.1 Mustela nigripes
GCTTGGGTTCTCAGACTTCCGTCCTCAGACTACTGGCCCACAAGCCCTCCATTTTGGCAATTCAGAACTACAATGCAGCACTCTGCCTGCCGTCCTGAAGAACAACATTGCCGTCTGGGGCTACCCAGGAACCCCAAATGAGGATCAACGGGGCACGCAATTCGGCTGTACCCCCAATATATATTCTGACCTGGGCCCTAATGCCCTTTCTGACACAGCTTGATCCTGGACCTCCTGGCCCCACCAGACAGCTGGCCGCACACTGAGCACATCGGACCCGTCATGGACGTAGGTCGTCATCTCTAGTCAACCTCGGTTTTCAGGCTTCAGAACCTAAACCTTATCTCCAATCACGGCCCGGGTTTGAAAATGATGAAGAAATCAGAACTCTTTCCCCATGGCAAGAAACCTTGTGGTTGGCATGTTGTCCAAGGTTCAGTGTACTTAAAACCAGTGTGGCTCATGAGGCCCCACCCATTGTTGCTGGCAACATTGGTCACAAACACACATTGTGACCCTCAGCCTGAGCCCAGTCCTCAGGTAAGGCCTCTCACTAGCTGGATAGAGAGTCAGCATATTGGGCTTGCCATGCCCCAAGGCCCCAATTTTTAACCATAGTTCGGGTTGTCCCTTCACTCTTCCACAGGGCTCTGCTTTGGAATTCCTCTTTTGGTGGGACACCTGAGGTAACAAACCTGAAAGGAGTCCTCCCATCCCACAGATTGACGGAAAACAATTGGGATCGGGCCAAGTCCACAT
>NW_026753840.1:0-1320 GCF_022355385.1 Mustela nigripes
ATTTCTAGGGGAGGAAATTCAGAGCTTAAAATTGCGCACCAGGATCCGGTGTCATAGCGATTATCACAGGATTTGCGTAACCTCTAAAAAATATAATGCCTCTGAGACTTCGTGGTACCGAGTACAACGCCATCTCGAGGGGGTATGGTCTAACTCTAATCTATCCCTTGATCTGTTGCAATTACATCAAGAAATATTAGATATCGAAGAAGCTCCTCATGCCAAGTTAACTGTTGCTCAGCTTGCTGAAAACTTTGTAAGCTCCTTGTTTTCTCACTTCCCTTCCTGACGCACGCATGGTATGTTGTAGGAACAATTATAAGAGTGCTAGTGGTAATTGTTCTTTTCATGTGCCTTTTGCCTTGTGCGGTTAAAATTATACTCGCAGAAGTTTATAAGTTAAGAGCCATCATACGTAACCATCAGCTAATCAACCGCGGTAAGCTCAGAGAGCGGCCTTAAACGCCACTCAAGTATCTCTTGGCTCCGTCAGTGATTGGATTAGTACGTTATGACAATTAGTCTCATTCCTCAAAAACTGGGCAGTCATAAGAGCCTTGATGATTCCGGTTCAAATACTCCTTCTAAAATGCATCTGCAGAATTGTATGACAACAACGGCTACAGCAGCGGGCTTGGGTCTAAGCCATGATGGCTCTGGAGACTAGCACCTCCCCCTCAAATTATGGCTTAGTATGCTGGATCGGTAGTCAAAGACGGGTAAGACTGATCCCTCACCATAGCAAACTAAGACAGGGGCTCCTCGGCTAGGGGGAGTACCCGATGACGGGTAAGCATGTGTGCTGAGGATTGGCAACCTAAGACAAGCACGATCCCTACCATATAAATAATAAAAAAGGGGGAGCTGTGGAGAGCCATTCAGCAGATGCAAGGAGTCACACAGACAGAAGTGCCTGTAGATTGAGGAAATGAGAATGATTGGTTTAGGAGGATGTGGGTGCGCTCGTGGCTGACGCATGAACAGCACCAGGAGACAAGAGACAAACGCATGATCACCGCTAGAGAACAAGAGTCCTGTATAGTTATATAAGAGTGCACGAGAATGCTGCGTGCGCGGCATTCTGATTGGGCGAAAGGGGGGCGTACGCACGTGCATATATACTGCTGTAAGTGCTTGGTGCGGCGCGGACGCCATTAGTATTAGTAATAAAAGAAGCTTGCAACTCACCTCGTCTGCGGGTCGTTCTTGCGGGTCGAGAGCGACAGTGACCTTCAGCCTGAGCCCAGTCCTCAGGTAAGGCCTCTCAGTGGCTGAATGGAGAGACAGCATATTGGGCTTGCCATGCCCCTAGGCCCCAAT
>NW_026753841.1:0-1319 GCF_022355385.1 Mustela nigripes
CTAGCAGGGTCAGTCTTTGGTTGATTAACTAAGAAAGTCAGTTTAAACAAGTACTCTTAGGGAATGGTACATACAGTTTTTAGCATTTTATTTGGAAAAAATATATGTACATTTATTCTCCATTGAAACAGTGCCTTTTCTTTGGAAACTGGCCTGCAGATTAGATTTCTGAGTTATCACAGCACTTGGGTCGCTCAGTAGTTTAGGCATCTACCTTCAGTTCAGGTCATGACCTCAGGGTCCTGGGATAGAGTCCCGCATTGGGCTCCCTGTTCAGCAGGGAATCTCCTTCTCCCATTGCCCCTTTCCCTGTTCATACTGTCTGTCTGTGTCACAAATAAATAAAAAGAATCTTCTTAAAAAAAGCTTTCTATGTTGTCTTTTTTTGCATTCAGTTTCAGTTTCTTTAACTGAATTGAGTGAGAATCCTGTGATCACTCCCTCCCTACCTGGTACGTGGTCATCTCACCCATACCTAACTTAGCAAAAGTTTTCTTACTGATTTCTTTGTATCAAATCTTTCCAAAGTAGGTGTGTTAGTTTTCAAAAGAACAGTGATTTTTTTTTGCAGTCATATTTTGTTGGTTTACATAGTGTTTAATGAAGCTATATAATTACGAAGTGTAGGTGTCCTTAACTAGTTTGGGAATCATCACATTTGATTCTTGCTGACTAAACAGATCATGGAGTAGCAGAGTCACAGGGGAAGTAGATAGTAATTTATTGCCTCTAAGCATATTAGCCTACCAGGGTATCACAGTATTGTAAAGGGGAAACACAGGATAGCTAATCCTGTGAGACCAATACTTGGAAATAGGTTATGAAAGATTTGGAACATCTGTTGAATGAGACACTCAGCATGCACATAAAATATTAATAGAAATGTATGTGTTTTACGTAAAGACATTCAAGTTATATTTTTAGATGGGAAATTTTTTAATAGAATGGGTTTTTATTTTTTATTTTTTTATTCTTTTTTTAAGATTTTATTTATTTATTTGACAGAGAGAGAGACAGGCAGAGAGAGGGGGAAAAGTAGGCTCCCGGCTGAGCAGAGAGCCTGATGTGAGGCTTAATCTCAGGGCCCTGAGATATGACCTGAGCCGAAGGCATAGGCTTAACCCACTGAGCCACCCAGGTGCCCGTAGATGGGAAATAGTTTAGAAGAGCATGAATATGTGTGTGTGTGTGTTTGTGTACACATATGTGTGTGTACACACATACATAGAGAAGGTCTGGGGTTTCCATTCAAGATGGTGGCATAGGAGGATCTTGAACTCATCTCTTCTATGAAATACACACTGAATCTATAGCTCCAT
>NW_026753842.1:0-1319 GCF_022355385.1 Mustela nigripes
CTCCCCAATAATTCTCTCTAGTATACCTTCTGCTCCCCTCTCTCTTTCTTCTTCTTCTGGGATCCCAATCATCATCATTCTGAACTCTATATCTGACATATTACCAATGTCTATATTGATTAAGTCCCTAGCCTTTTTTAATGCCTCTTGATTTTTTGGGGGGATGAGTTTTTCCACCTTGTCATTTTATCTAGATAAGAATATATGAATAAGGATCAGGGGACAAGATGGCGGGGAAGTAGGAGGAGGTGCCTTTTCAACCTGTACCCCAAAGTGAGCTGATTACCTACCAAAGAACTCTGATCACCCATGAAATCAGCCTGAGATCAGAATTATACACGTCTGGATCTCTACAGGGGCAGAAGACACCAGTGGGCAGGTAAAGTGGAGTGGGAACATTGGACTGATATCAGAAGATAAACTAAAGGGGGAGGGAGCCACCAGAGGGGACTGGTTGGAAAGTAATACCCCAAAACGAGTGAGAGTGCCCAGCATTAACTTGGAGACTGGTTGAAAGCACTCAAAAAGAGCAAAGGATCACGGGGGGGGGGCGGGGAAGGAATTGTGGGAATCGGGGAGGCTAGGGACGGGGCTTAAGTCCCTGGTCCCAGGACAGCCTCCCCTGGTGCAGAGGCAGAAAGAGTTCAGAGGAGAAACCAGCTCTTGGTCCATAAGCCGCCAGCGCGCCCGGGAACGCGTTGTGTCCATTTCCTGTGAGGAGATGGGAGCCACGCCAGCTGCAGAACTCTGGAGCCCTGCTATAGAGCCTGAGATACTCCCCTGCAAGAGGGACAAAGGCCCAGCCAGTGCGCTTTGATATGCGTCATTGTTTCAGAGCCTAAGACAACTGCACCAAACTCTCCCCCAAGACAGGTGCCCAGCCTGGTCCTTTTGGACCTGCACCCCATTCTCAGAGCACGACCCACAGCCTCCCCTGAAATTGGTGTGTGCAAGCCAGTGCTCTAAGACCCAGAAAGACCAAGCGCTCACAGCCCAGGCCAGCAGGAAAATCTCAGTGTGCGATTGCTGCTAGGAACCTCTCTGGCAGTCTGGAGCTACCCAGACAGCCGCCAATGCCTTGGATTTGGGTACAAGCAAAAGATTCTGCATCCCCGGGGACCGCAACTTGGCACCTGCTCTGACAGCAGCCAAGGGGGAACTTATTCGGGCTCTGCAGCCAGACTGAGGCTTCTCTCTGAGAGGGAGATCAGGGTGTGGTTTGTTTTCCTCTAAAACTACAAAAACCATCAAAAGCAGTCAAAGAGAGAGAATAAAAAATGAACAAACATAAAAACCGCCAGAGAACAAAAGCCTGAAAA
>NW_026753843.1:0-1319 GCF_022355385.1 Mustela nigripes
CCTTTGTCCCTTTCCTACTGGCAGGAGCCAGCTGCCTACCTGAGGCCTTCACCCATTGAAGTTCACCTCTCTTCCCCTTCCTCTTCCTCCTCCTTACAACCTGCTCATGAAAGAAAGGAACAGAGAGGCAGGTACTTGCTCGTGGCTACTTCCTTCCTTCCCATATGTTGGACCAAGACCCCTCCCTGTCATCTGGTACTGCCTGGACGTCAAACGAGTTGGAGATGAGGCATGCCAGTGAAAGCTGTCAGAACTTTTCTGTTTGGGTTTTGTCTGCTTAGCATAACATGTAAGACTGAGTTCTGGTGGCAGGGACCTAGTCCTTGGGGCTATAGCACTAGTGAGGGGAGGTCAACTGCTCTGGGCCTTGGTTAAGAGCAACCCCTGCTCCAGAGATATGGAGCCAAGGGCTTATTAATTTTGATACTAATTTGCTTTGCTGACCAAATACCTGGTATCAAAAGACGGGAAGGCAAAGATTGGAAGCAGTGTTGTGACCATGGGGTCCAGCCCCAAACTATGAAGAAAACACAAAGTGTATAAATCTGAGTAAGTATATATTTACACACCTTTTTAAATAGGTTGTTATCAAAGATTTTATCAATGGGTAATATGCTCCTCGTGGCTGGGAAGCATCAGTTGCCACATATTAAAAACAAAGAAAAGAGGTGTCTGGGTGGCTTCCTCCATAAGTTTCCCTTCTTTCAGGTCATGATCCCAGGGTCCTGGGATGGAGCCCCACATCAGGCTCTCTGCTCAGTGGGAAACCTGCTTCTCCTTTTCCCTCTGCCCTGCTTATAGTTCCTCTTCCTGTCTCTCTGTCTGTCAAATAAATAAAATATTTAAAAAAAAAAAAACAAGAAAGAAACAAAATGTTTTTAAAAGGTCGTTTTTTTTTTTTTTTAATTTTCTAGGGGTGCCTGGATGACTCAGTTGTTTAAGCAGATGTATGCCTTTGGCTGCGGTCATGATTTCAGTGTACAGGGATCCAGCCCTGCATGGAACTACTTGCACCCCAAGGAGCTTGCTTCTTCCTCTCCCTTTGCACGTGATTCCCCCTGCTTCTGTGCTTCTTCTTCTCTCTCTCTCTCTCTCTTGCTGTCAATAAACAAAATAAAATCTTTAAATAAATAAATAAATAAATAAATAAATAAATGAATTTCTAAACCAACTTTCAGTTTTGGTCCCTTAACAAAAATTGCTACTGCTTCATTTAAAAAAAAGAAAAAGATAATTTAGAAAGATGCTTCCAGAGTTAGAAAGCTGTTTTGTTTCTTTGTCAGGATTAAATATAGAAGTGCTTTAAAAAGTAAAAGAAA
>NW_026753844.1:0-1319 GCF_022355385.1 Mustela nigripes
AGCTTGCCAGGTATAGTGGGCCTGCTCCGATATGGAACTTTACACTGACCAATGCACAAGGGGCCTTTTTTCCAGAAGCTATATGTGTATGTGTGTGTGTGTGTGTGTGTGTGTGTGTGTGTGTATTTTTTTAACACCAACTTACTTTCACTAATAATAAAAATAATGTAAATAAAATACACCTTCTCTTCTAATGAAATGGTTTTACAAAGACCCAATGTTGCTTCTAAGTATGATTATTCATGAAAATTCTTTATGATCATTTAGCTTGTTCCTCCACAGTACTGTGTGACGAGGGCTGCACTGTTGGTGGAAAAAAGTCCTGTGTCTGAAACTAAAGATGTCAGCAACATACTGTGTCAGATCCCTAACCTCATTCACCTTCCATCTATACCTTCTACAACCAATTGGATTGGGTTGTAGTGTAGTGTAGACATGAAGCACTTCAGGATATTAACTACAAAATTTACTAAATTACTGACCCAATAAAGAAAACTGTACCAGATGCAAAGTTCTGGAATTTTCTTAATTGACAATGGAATTTTTTTTCCTTAATGCTATTGTTTATTTTTCAGGTTCTTTCACAGTTATTTCCTAAGTTGGATTGTACTATTTTGGTTTTAAAAAAAAAGTTACAGAAATAGTCATTACTATATCTATCTCCAATACTATTCTTTCAGTGTTAACATTGAATTAATAGTACACATAAAATAACCTTTTTCATCATCTTTTTTTTTCTTTTGTTTTCTTTCTTTTTTTAATGTAGAGGGAATCTTCTTTCCTTGTAAATATTCTGTTTTCATTGCCATTCAGTCTTATTGGACATGTACTTATTGAGCATTTTCTTAATTGTTGTATGAAGGATGTTAGACATGACCCTAGTCTCAATTTATATATTATTAATATTTTTAAAAATATCTTATTTATTTATTTGTCAGAGAGAGAGAGTGAGAGAGCACAAGCAAGGGGAGCAGCAGGCAGAGGGAGAAGCAGGCTCTCCGCTGGGCAAGTAACCTGATGTGGGACTTGATCCCAGGACCCTGGGATCATGACCTGAGCCAAAGTCATAGTCTCAAAGATTCTTAACCTTTCTATAGATGAAGAAAAATTTGAGAATTTAATGGAAATCATGGAATTATTCACCTTAGAAATCTACATATTTACATGAGTCCCAGATCATGAACATTTGTCCCTTACAATGTTGGTGTCAACTATTCAGAGTAATGTGGTTTCTAAGAGGAGAGGTAAAGACAATGTTATCACTGCCAAGTTATAAAGAAACTGGAATTTTATGGGGACAGTCAAATAAACTCATTTCC
>NW_026753845.1:0-1319 GCF_022355385.1 Mustela nigripes
TTTCAGATTAAAAAAGAAGAAGAAGGAGGAGGAGGAGGAGGAGGAGGAGGGGGAAGAAGAGGGGGAAGAGGAGGGGGAGGGGGAGGGGGAGGAGGAATTTAGTTTAACAGGCTACAGGCTGGACCTCTTTTGGTGAAGGTTAGAGACAGACTCTGCACAGCTTTTTTCTGAAAGGTGATCTTGCCTGAGAGAAATGCTAATGACTGAAATAAAAGGTCTCTTTCGCATCTCTTGTGTGCCCTCAGCACATTTTAATCCTAATTACAGAAGAAGTCCAAGAGAGCCTTTCGCAGAAAGAGCCGATTATAACCACAGCCCCATATGGAACACATTGAGGGCTATAGTCGCAGCTGTTGAGCATTATAGCATGAGACACACACTGGAAATGTCTCTTATGAAACATATGTTGAAAAGTGGTTTATTAAACTCAGCTGTATGGGAGTCCTTTGGTGTTTTTAATACCAGGGGACAGGTTTTTGTTTTTTGGGTTTTTTTTTTTTTTTTTTAATACCAGGAGGCCCCTCATATTTCTTTAAGCTTTGGTTATGCAATTTTTATGCATATATTGCATGAAACCATTTGGATTGTTTAGAATGCCCTGGATCTATCCCTAACAGAAGGCATAGGACTCAGTTTCAGATTGTTATCTTCGGGCACTGGCTTTGGCTTATTTTTGACTGTAGGGAAATTAGAAAATAGTAATTCAGTGGCTTCTAGGTTACATATTTCTGGGGGCTGGTGAAGTGCATGATAAGGGCAAGAGGTGAAAGGGTCTTGGGGATGAGCCTATGCATCATTGAAGCTTTACCCCAGAACAAGATGGTGTGCTAACTGGCATTCACAGCAGAGAGATCATGACCAGGGAAGACAAGAGATCTGTTTGTTATTTCAAAACTGAAATAAGGATTTGGTGTTGTCTTGGTGGCAATATTATGAGTATCTTAGTGGTTAAGTTTTTTTCTCTTCTTACCAGTTGTACACAATTTTGCACCAGTAGTAATCAAACAGAGTAAAAACCAAAACCATAGCAAACAGAAGAGAAAAAGCACATATCACTGGAATTTAAAGATAATCTCACATTCCATTTTAGCTAATATTTCCTATTCTCACCTTCATTCAACTCAACTCTTGTAAGCTGTACAGTAATAAGTGTTAGTCACAACTCCAAGGTAAAGACAGGTGTGCAGGTAAAGTGAAATAGCCAATATGCTGAACATGCTGCATTTCCCCTGGCTACTCAGTGTAATAGTAGATTCAAAAGAGAGAAAGGATACCCATACATTAATGGTCAGGACCAGGAGAACGTCCTAGCACAGAGG
>NW_026753846.1:0-1319 GCF_022355385.1 Mustela nigripes
AGTTAGATCTGCTGGATCTCGCGGAGCAACCGAATACGCTGAGTTGAAATGGACTCTCCTGTGGATGGGTCCTAATGTGTTTTTGTGTCTATGGATACCTTGGAATGACGAGGTGGCACTGGGGCCATGAAGGGTTCTCCTAAACAGAGGCTTTGACATCACTCCCACGTGCAAGTTTCCCATGTGTAGATGAGATTTGTTCTGTGGGTGAGTCAAGAAACAGCCTTATGCTGTTACTGAAATCCAGGCCTCTGAGGAGAGATGCCTGGAAACCAAAGCAATGGATCCAATTAGGGCCTAGGGGCCTGTTCGTTCCTTTTTACCTCTGGGGATATCAGTCTACAAGTCTGAGTGCAGGTAGGTTCTCATATGGGCTCAGATTGCTCCTGTTTGTCCTGGGAAGCCACCACTCTTGGGATGGCCTCAGGGACTTTGGAGGTTTATCCTATTAGTAGCGTTGTGGCCATTGGAATGGGCACACAGAATTCCCTTGGAATGGGCAAGTACAGTCGTCAGCTTGGCTCCAGGGGCCTGAGCCTGTAGGGTGTGTAGGCCAGGGCTGTTTGGACAGTTGTCTGAAAACAGAAACTCGGCTTATGTTTCGGGTCATAGGTATGGCAGGACTGATCTACAGACCATGAGGAGAACTCTTCGGGATATGAAAAAAGGGTTAGTGTGAGGCTCTTGCTCAAGTATTTATCTCTGGATATCATGCCATTCATGGTCATGAAATTTCCGGGTGACTTCATGGGAAATGGACAAGTCTTACTCCCTGGGGGTTTGGCCCAATCCAAAGAGTTTGGGGTCATTCTGTGGCACGGATGAAGTCCGTTTTTTGTTGTTGTTTTGTTTGGTTTTGTTTTTCAAACTCAGGGGTCCCACCAAATGAGGGATTCCAGAGTAGAGCCGTGGGGAGGGGCGATTGGACAACCAGAAATCTGGTTAAAATTGGGTCCTAGGGACAGCTAGACTAGGGTTTCTGGGCGAGGGCACGACATGTACCCCCTGAAGATCTGAAGCAATATCTCATGCATCTGAAGTCAGAGAGAGGATCAGACGTTGGCTCAGCTTGGGTTTTCTGTTCATGACGGCCCCTTCAAAAAGGGAGCTGAATCTCGAGGCCATGGAGGTTTTCCCACGTTGGGAGTGGTGGGATGCCCCCTCCAAGGATTCCTTCTGCGGGACAATTTAGTCCTGTTGGACAGCTCCAGGAAACCCATATGGATGAGTCCAGACCAACGTTCGAGGATGGATGCCTGGGAAGCCCGCCTCGCATTCCAATTGTCTTCTAGCGACAAGACAGTTTAGATCTGATGGCT
>NW_026753847.1:0-558 GCF_022355385.1 Mustela nigripes
CAATAGTTACCCTGAATGTAAATGGCCTAAATGCACCAATCAAAAGACACAGGGTATCAGAATGGATAAAAAGCAAAACCCATCAATATGCTGCCCAAGAAACTCATCATAGATCCGTAAACACCCCCAGATTTAAAGAGAGGGGGTGGAAAACAATTTACCATGCTAATGGACATCAGAAGAAAGCTGGGGTGCCAATCCTTATATCAGATCAATTAGATTTTAAGAGTATAATAAGAGATGAGGAAGGACACTATATCATACTCAAAGGGTCTGTCCAACAAGAAGACCTAACAATTTTAAATATCTATGTCCTGAACATAGGAGCAGCCAACTATATAAACCAATTAATAACAAAATCAAAGAAACACATCGACAATAATAAAATAATAGTAGGGGAATTTAACACTCCCCTCATTGAAATGGACAGATCATCCAAGCAACAGATCCACAAGGAAAAAGGCCTTAAATGACACACTGGACAAGATGGACATCACAGGTATATTCAACACATTCCATCCCAAAATAACAGAATACACATTCTTCTCTAGTGCACAT
>NW_026753847.1:658-1319 GCF_022355385.1 Mustela nigripes
TAACAAAATCAAAGAAACACATAGACAATAATAAAATAATAGTAGGGGAATTTAACACTCCCCTCATTGAAATGGACAGATCATCCAAGCAACAGATCCACAAGGAAAAAGGCCTTAAATGACACACTGGACAAGATGGACATCACAGGTATATTCAACACATTCCATCCCAAAATAACAGAATACACATTCTTCTCTAGTGCACATAGAACATTCTCCAGAATAGACCACATCCTGGGTCATAAATCAGATCTCAACCATTATCAAAAGATTGGGATCATCCCCTGCTTATTCTCAGACCACAATGCTCTGAAACTAGAACTCATGCACAAGAGGAAATTTGGAAAGAACACAAATCTAAACAGCATCCTTCTAAAAAATGAATAGGTCAACCAGGAAATTAAAGAAGAATTGAAAAAATTCATGGAAACAAATGATAATGAAAACAAAAGTGTTCAAAATCTGGGATACAGCAAAGGCAGTCCTGAGAGGAAAATATAAAGCTGTATGAGCCTTTCTCAAGAAACAAGAAAGATCTCAAATACACAACATAACCCTACACCTAAAGGAGTCAGATAAAGAAAAACAAAGAAATCCTAAACCCAGCAGGAGAAGAGGAATAATAAAGATCAGAGCAGAAATCAATGAAATAGAAAAAAAC
>NW_026753848.1:0-1319 GCF_022355385.1 Mustela nigripes
ATTTAATTTTTCTGCCTATTCAAACTATAAAGATTTACTGAGGATCCTTATTTTTGGAAACTTTTACCTAGTTGTAATTTTCATCTTGAGCTATTGTAGGTAATGTAGAACTCAGTGTGTAAGACTCCAAAATATTTCATAGAATTCATAGTTTTGAGTATTTTCCTCATGTCCTTAATAGCCAACTGACTAAAATAATGCATCAGTCTTATAAGTATGCACTGATGCCACTTTGGGATGGAAAGTGGAGGGTAAGTGAAATGTATTGAAAATAAAATTTAATATTTTCAATTTGTCATTTTTTTACATTGTACTATATGAGGTTTCAGAGAAGTTTTTTTTCTTTTATTTCATATAGTTTAAAAATACTTGACACTTACCATAACGTACAAAAATGGTTTTACATGAATATTTTGATCATGATATGAAACCTACAGTTCCTGGTTCTTGATCTCGGATGCTGAAAAAAACCATCTTTTTAAAAAATATTTTATTTATTTATTTGACAGAGAGAAATCACAAGTAGGCAGAGAGGCAGGCATAGAGAGAGGGGAAGCAGACTCCCCGCCAGCAGAGAACCCAACGTGGGGCTCGATTGCAGGACCCTAAGATCATGGCCTCAGCCTAAGGCTGAGGCTTAACCCACTGAGCTATGCAGGTGCCCCAGGAAATAAGACTTCTGATGATCCATCCCTCTATTAGTTCTGGGAATTTTTGAGAGGTTTCCACATACGTGATAACATACAACTAGTACATATAATTAATGTTCAATGCTTTACATTATCTACCATTTCTTTCATTTTATTTTGTCTTATGTGTTGACAACCGAGAAACTATTTTCTACCTTCACTGCCTTTGTATAACATTGTCTCCTATAGCTACTAATGATGGACACTAGCAATGACATGTGATCACCTTTTGGGTGTCAAAAATGCCTCAATGTATTTTATTCATCTTGTGTTCTTATTGCATGAGAGAAACTAGTTCACAAATTCTTTGTAAGACTTCTCCTAAATATTACAAATATGTGGCAATATGTCAGTCGTGGGGTAGACCAAATGCAGGTTTAGGTATAAATGCCTAGTTTAAGTATGCTCCCCTCCCCCCGCAAAAAAATATATATAGAAAAGCAACTCAACTCTGTCTGCCTGAAGTCTTGATTATAATTTATATCTCTGTGCTGGTTATTTTATCCAAAACTGTTGCCACAGTTTCCCCTAATCCCCTCCTTTTTAGAAATCCACATTCTCTCCTCTTCAATTATTATTATTATTTTTTCCTGAGGCCCAAATACTATATTGTCTCCCCCTCCTTCTCGA
>NW_026753849.1:0-1319 GCF_022355385.1 Mustela nigripes
CGATTTGGGCTGTGCTGGCGCCCATGGTCTAGAGCAGTTTCTCCCTAAGGTGTGTGTCCTGGCCATCCGGGAACACTGGATGGGCCCACATGGCTCCCCCAAGGGCCCCCATCAAGTGGAGCTTTCTGGGGGCTGTGCTGAGTCAGGGTGTCTTGCTGAACATCAGCCTCCATGTTGGTGGCCCCGTGGGGCAATGAATGTTGGGGTGGCCTCAGGGAGTCATTCAGGTTTCTCCTGCTCTGTGGGTTTTGTGCAGCTCTGAATAGCACAGTTTCCTCCTCGGTGGCAGGAGGAGCACTGGGTTGTGGCTCAGGACTTCCCAATCTGGGGGGCTTGGGGGCCAGGTCTCTGGGGATGGAAGCCTAAAAAGCCAAACTAGGGTTAGGGTTAGGGCCTAGGAGCATGACAATCCCAATCTTTTGGCACTGAGGCAGGATCCCCATTGGCTGAGTCAAGATTGGGTGACCAGCGGAATGTCAAGCTCTGTGTTTTGTGACTGAGGGGTCCCCAGATGTAGGGGTGGACTCAGGGAAGTATGTGATTTTACCCCGGTCTGAGGGTTTTGAGCAACTCTGAATAGCATGTTTTCTTCCTGGGTGCCAGGTAGACTTCTGCAGTGTAGCTCAGTTATCCCCCATCTTGAGGGCTTGGGGGACAGGCCCCTGGAGATGGAAGTGTCAAAAGCAAACTGAGGGTTAGTACAAGGGCTTAGGGGCGTGGCAGGCCCAAACTGCCAGCGCCAGGGTAGGCACCCCAGGGAAGTGACTAGCAGGAGGGATTGGCCACCCATATGCCTGGCTCGAAGGGGGCTATCTCTCAGGGTTCAGGCTGCGACATTCGGGACCCTGGACCAGGCCCAGGCGCAGCCCTGTGTGCCCATCACACCAGAAGCCAGCTCCTGGGTTTTTTGTGTCCAATTCTTATAAGCTTTCTGCCCAAATTGATAGTGTGGTTGGACAGCGAGTTGGGCCATGGTGGCACCTGCTCTACAGCTCTTTCTAGCTAGGTGGGTGTCTCAGCCATCCAGGAACATGGGCCAGGCCCACCCGGTTCCCCTGAGGGCCCCCGTGCACTGGAGCTTTCCAGGGGTAGAGCTGAGGGAGGGTGTCTGGCTGAGTGTCACGCTCTGTGTTTGTTGCCCATTGGGATGCTGATGGTGAGGGTGGTTTCAGGGGGATATGCAGGTATCTCCTGCTCTGAGGGTTTTGCACAGCTATGAATGGCATGGTTTCCTCCTGGATGGCAGGTGTACTCCTGGGTAGTGGCTCTGGTGTCCCCAATCTTGAGGGCTCAGGGGACAGGCTCCTGGGGATGAAAGT
>NW_026753850.1:0-1319 GCF_022355385.1 Mustela nigripes
CCCCCGATGGGAGTTGTGAGAAGCTCCCAACTGCAAAGATTCTTCTGCAGGACAATTGAGACCTGTTGGTCGGCTCCAGGACAACATTTCCGAGCAGGGTTCTATGGATGGATGCTGTGTAGCCCACCTCGCATTCCAAATGTCTCCAAGCAAGAAGACAGGTTAGATCTGCTGGATCTGGAGGAGCAACCGAGGAGGCTGAGTTGAAATGGACTCTCCCGTGGATGTGTCCTAATATGATAATATGTCTATGGAGACCTTGGAATGAGGCTGTTGCACTGGGGCCCTGAAGGGTTCTCCTAAAGAGAGGCTTTCACACAGCTCCATCGTGCAAGTTTCCCATGTGTAGATGAGATTTGTTCTGATGGGTGAGTCAAGAAACAGCAATATGCTATTATTGAAATCCTGGCCTCTGAGGAGAGATGCCTGGAAAACAAAGCAATGGATTCGTTAGGTGCCAGGGGCCTGTTTGTTCCTTTTTACCTCTGGGGACATCAGTCTACGGGTCTGAGTGCCGGTAGGTATTCAGATGGGACAAGATTGCCCCTGTTTGTCCTGGGAAGCCACAAATATTGGGATGGCCTCAGGGACATTGGAGGTTTATCCTATTAGTTGGGTTGTGGCCATTCGAATGGGCACATACAATTCCCTTGGAGAGGGCAAGTAAAGTCGTCAGGTTTGGCTCCAGGGGCCTGAGCCTTAGGGTGAGTAGGCCAGGGCGTTTGGACTGTTGTCTGAAAACACAAACTCGGCTTATGTTTCGTGTCATAGGTATGGCAGGAGTTATCTACAGACCATGAGGAGAACTCTTCGGGATATGAAAAAAGGGCGAGTGTGAGGCTCTTGCTCAAGTTTTTGTCTCTGGATATCGTGTCACTCATGTTCATGAAATTTCCCGGTGACTTCATGGGATATGGACGAGTCTTACTCCCTGGGGCTTGGCCCCGTCCAAAGAGTTTGAGGTCATTCTGTGGGATTGAATAAGTCCGTTGTTCTGTTGTTGCTGTTTTGTTTTGTTTTGTTTTTCAACCTCGGGTGTCCCAGCAAATGAGGGATTCCAGAGTAGAGCCCGGGGGAGGGGAGACTGGACAACCAGAAATCTGGTTAAAAATTGGGGCCTAGGGACATGTCAAACCCATTATGATATCTAATGGTCCAGCCACTGAGAGGACGTACTAGAGGACAGGATTCACGCTGAGGGTCACAATGCGTGTTTATGCCCTCGTCGCACTCAAGAATGGACGGGGCCTTAGGATGAATGCTGGTTTCTCATACACTGAACGTGGACAACATGCCAACCACAAGGTTTCTTGCCATGG
>NW_026753851.1:0-1319 GCF_022355385.1 Mustela nigripes
ATATTTCGGGTGCATTCGAGTGCCGTGTAGGTTCTTATCTGAAGAACTCTTCAGGATATGAAGAATGAGCTAGTCTGAGGCGCGTGCTCAGGCTTTTGTCTCTGGATTTTGTATCAGCGATGGCAGTGGAATGTTGGGGAGGCCTCATGGGCCATGGACGAATCTTGTTCTCTGTGGACTTGTCCTGATCCCAATTGTTTTTCGTAAATCTGTGGGATGGGAGGACTCTTTTCAGGTTTATTACCTCAGGTGTCCCACCAAAAGAGGAATTCCAAAGCAGAGCCCTGGGGAAGAGTGAAGGGACAACCCGAACTATGGTTAAAAATTGGGGCCTAGGGGCATGGCAAGCCCAATATGCTGTCTCTCAATCCAGCCACTGAGAAACCTTACCTGAGGACTGAGTTCAGGCTGAGGGTCACAATGTGTGTTTGTGACCAATGTGGCCCGCAAGCATGGGCGGGGCCTCATGGGCCACACTGGTTTCAACCACACTGAACCTGGGACAACATGCCAACCACAAGGTTTCTTGCCAGGGGGAAAGAGTTCTGAATTCTACATCATTTTCAAACCCTGGCCGTGATTGGAGATAAGGTCTAGGTTCTGAAGCCTGAAAACAGAGGTTGAGAAGAGATGACGACCTAAGCCCATGGCGGTTCCGATGTGCTCAGAGTGCGGCCAGCTGTCTCTTTGGGCCCGGAGTTCCAGGCTCATGCTGTCGCAGAAAGGGCATTAGTGCCCATGTCAGCCTATATATTTGGGGTACAGCAAAATGGCGTGCAGGTTGATCCTCATTTGGGGTTTCTGGGTAGCCCCAGAGTGCAATGTTTTTCTTCTGGAGGGCAGTAAGAGTGCTGCATTGTAGTTCAGGATTGCCAAACTGGAGGGCTTGTGGGAGAGTAGTCTGAGGACGGATGTCTGAGAACCCAAGCTAGGCGTACGTTTCTGGGTGAGGATATGGCATGCACAATCTACAGACCTGATTCGAGATTTCGTACATCTGAAGTCAGTGCGAGGATCAACGATCGCTCAGGTTTGACATTCTGTCCCTGATGGCCCCTTCTTGAAGGGGGGGTGGATCACGAGGCCATGGGGGTTTTCCCACGATGGGAGTTGTGAGAAGCTCCCAACTGCAAAGATTCTTCTGCAGGACAATTGAGACCTGTTGGTTGGCTCCAGGAATACGATTCCGAGCACGGTTCTAAGGATGGATGGCTGGGTAGCCCACCTCGCATTCCAATTGTCTCCAAGCAACAAGACAGGTTAGATCTGCTGGATGTGGGGGAGCAACCGAGGAGGCTGAGTTGAAATGGACTCTCCCG
>NW_026753852.1:0-1318 GCF_022355385.1 Mustela nigripes
CAGGGTCATGGAATCGAGCCCTGAGATGGGCTGGATGGAATCTGCTTGAGATTCTCTCTCTCCCTCCTCATCTGCCCCTACCCCTCTGCTCCTGTGTGCATCTGCTCTGTCTCTCAAATAGATAAAATCTTCAAAAGAAAAAAAAAAAGCAATGAGGTTTAATCTCCTCTTTTTTCATTTCTTTCATCACCATCTCAACCAAGCTTTCCTTTCCTGATGCGTTATTGTACTTGACCAAGCTATAACCAGCTGAATATTAAAATATCTTCCCCACAAAATTGAGAAGGTTATCAGAAACACTGCCAATCTCACACTAAATTTTTCCCGTGACCTGCTGAGACTCTGGCTTGTGAATGCAGATACAACAGTATATAACTCTTTCTCTTTGTCAACCAAATAAAGCAAAACAAACTACATTAGCAGAGAAGATGATCTTCAAAGTTTGCTGAAACCAGAAAAACCCAGCAAGTCCTCACTGTGAAAACCATTCTTACCTTCCGAAAGCATTTAAAAGAGCAACTATTTCCTGTCGAGTGAGTTGGAAGCCTTTAGATGGGCTGTTTTCTGGAAGCTTTTGGATTTCTTTTTCAGAGAATAGTATCTTCAGGGCAGTTCCTAAACCCTGAGTCTAAAGAAAATAGATACACATAACAATTAATCTAATAATTACTATAAAGGTTGAAAGGAATATGTAGCCGCTGTGATGAGAGTCATGAAATTCGCGTGAACTGAACTTCTCACCAAAATATTAAACTGCATAATACAGTTTCTACTTCCTCATACTTATGCATGATAAATTTATCTTAACTGTTAAGGAACCTGAAGAGTTCAACATTTATTGGACATAAATTACTAAAATGCCTTTTCTTAACCTAGAAAATATCACATTAGAATTATAATATTCAATATGTAACCTTGAAAGCATTCTTGACAGCTCCTAGCAATTCAAAACTTAGAAATTATTAGTGATAACTACACTTAAAAATTTATTAGAACTAGAGAAGATGTACTAAAATAAGTAAAATAATTCTGTCTCCTGATTTTTCTGACTTATCATCTTTGTGAGAAAATAAGCCAAAATATCAAACAATCCTTTTTACACTGAATACATATAGAGAGAAAGGGGCCTTCTTGGCACAACTTTATTTGTGACTAGATGGTCTTCTTTTGATCACTAAAATAAATTCAGTGATGGAAGCCTGATAATTAAGCCTTTTTATATTTTATTTTTATATGGGTCTACAAAATACTAATATTCTATTTATAACCACCAACTTCAGAAATGAATCTCAAGACTGTACCAATAGAAACAGATACA
>NW_026753853.1:0-1318 GCF_022355385.1 Mustela nigripes
GCTTTAGCAAAACCTAGAACAGCCTCCCTCATAAAAGAGCCTCAAAGTTCACTATGGGACAGTCCCTGACTGTAATGATGTCACATCAGGTCCAGATTTGTCTTAGGGATAAGTCTCTCTCTCTCTCTTTTAGTGATTGGTTAAGTTCCTGGTTTGAAGGAGGACTATGGCCAAATCTCCTTCTCGGGCTTCTCATTTTTATCACCTCATTAACCTTAATATGTTGCTTTGTTCAGTGTTTCTCTGCTTGGTGCCTAGACTCCATTGCTGCAATGACTTCACCATGACAGACGATCCTTGTCGCGTGAGAGGACGCCTCTTCACTGCCAGCGCTGGATTCGGCTGCCTCCGCCTTTCGTAACTCCCCTATACATTCCTCCACTGATCAATTTTGACCCCAGTAGGTAGGGACAGCTCTACGCCCCTATTCAGCAGGAAGAAGTTACAGAAGATGAGACCTTCCACCTTCAACCACCTTAAAGATTTAAGAGTCAAAATTGTTCAGGGGGAAACGATGAAGGAGCAGGAGGCTGGCTGAGGATGGAGAAGGGGCTGGTGCCTTGCACCCCCTCTTCACCCTTCTCCACCGCGAAAACTGGTTCAACAGACTGCCTTGGCTTACTACTTTGTTGTCATCTATAACGGGCCCTCTCATCATTCTGTTATTAATTCTAACTTTTGGTCCTTTTGTCTTAAACAGGTTAGTACAGTTCATTAAAGATCGCCTGTCTGTTGTTCAGACTATGGTACTGACACAGCGATACCAACTCCTCAAACAAACAGAGCCCCGGACTAGCTCAATGCAAGGGCAGGACATGCAAGAACAAGACGAATGGATAGAAGATTCTATCCATGATAAAGAAAAAGGGGGGAATGAAAGACCCCTCCCCTAGAAGATAGATAGGATAACTAACTGCTTGTTTGCTTTTCTGAGAACCGCTGGCTTTTAGGCGTAAATTAGGTTATTAATTGCTTATTAATTGCTCTTTTGCCCTTCTGTAACTGCTTGGCTAATAGAAATAATAGAAGACGCCATGATGGCATTCCTACCTTCCCCCTTCTTTTTCTCCCTCCCTGCCTCTCTCCTCCTGCGCGTGCCCTCAGAACCAATCAGCTTGTTCCCCCTTCCCGCCTCTCTCTTTGTGCGCATGGGTCCCCAAAGCCAATCAGCAAACTCCACCTATGCCTTTTTCTTTTTCTTTTTTTTTTTTTTTAAAGATTTTATTTATTTATTTGACAGAGAGAAATCACAAGTAGATGGAGAGGCAGGTAGAGAGAGAGGAAGGGAAGCAGGCTCCCTGCTGAGCAGAGAGCCCGC
>NW_026753854.1:0-1318 GCF_022355385.1 Mustela nigripes
ATAGAGTTGAGGGTCCATATCTGGGCTCTCTACTCTGTTCCACTGCTCTATGTGTCTGTTTTTATGCCAGTACCATGCTGTCTTGGTGATAACAGCTTTGTAGTAAAGCTTGAAATCAGGTAACGTGATGCCCCCGTTTTATTTTTGTTTTTCAAAATTTCCCTAGAGATTCGGGATCTCTTCTGATTCCATACAAATTTTTGGATTATTCGCTCCAGATCTTTGAAAAATACTGGTGGAACTTTGATCAGAATGACACTAAAAGTATAGATTGCTCTAGGCAGTATAGATTTTTTAACAGTGTTTATTCTTCCAATCCAAGAGACTGGAATGGTCTTCCATCTTTTTGTGTCTTCTTCCATTTCTTTCATGAGTGTTCTGTAGTTCCTCGAGTACAGATTCTTTACCTCTTTGGTTAGGCTTATTCCCAGGTATCTTATGGTTCTTGGTGCTATAGTAAATGGAATCGATTCTATAATTTCCCTTTCTGTATTTTCATTGTTCGTGTATAAGAAAGACACTGATTTCTGTACATTGACTTTGTATCCTGCCACGTTTCTGAATTGTTGTATGAGTTCTAGTAGTTTGGGGGTGGAGTCTTTTGGGTTTTCCATATAAAGAATCATGTCATCTACGAAGAGAGAGAGTTTGACTTCTTCATTGCTAATTTGGATACCTTTTATTTCTCTTGGTTTTCTGATTGCTGTTGTTAGGACTTCTAATACTATATTGAACAAGAGTGGTGAGAGGGGGCATCCTTGTCGTGTTCCTGATCTCAACGGGAATGCTGAAAGCTTTTTCCCATTGAAGATGATAATTGCGGCGGGTCTTTCATAGATAGATTTGATGAAGTTCAGGAATGTTCCCTCTCTCCCTATACTTTGAAGTGTTTTAATCAGGAATGGATGCGGGATTTTGTCAAATGATTTTTCTGCATCAATTGAGAGAACCATGTGGTTCTTCTCTCTTCTCTTATTAATTTGTTCTATCACATTGATTGATTTGCAAATGTTGAACCATGCTTGTAGCCCAGGGATGAATCCCACCTGGTCATGGTAGATAATCTTTTTAATGTGCTGTTGGATCCTGTTGGCTAGGATCTTGTTGAGAATCTTAGCATCCATATTCATCAGTGATATTGGTCTGAAATTCTCCTTTTTGATAGGGCCTTTGCCTGGTTTAGGGATCAGGATAATGCTGGCTTCATAGAAAGAGTCTGGAAACTTTCCTTCTGCTTCAATTTTTTGAAACAGCTTCAGGAGAATAGGTGTTATTTCTTCTTTGACAGTTTGGTAGAATTCCCCAGGGAATCCGTCAG
>NW_026753855.1:0-1318 GCF_022355385.1 Mustela nigripes
AGTAAATTAATGACATATATAAAATTATAGGGAAATGACACCTTCCGTTCCATTATGAGTAGAGCTTTTAAAATGCTATTTGTCACAACCTGTCATCTTGTCATTATGTAGCCTTATGTAACTTTTAAAAAATGTATACTCTTCACTTTGAAGTTTTAGAAATCTAAAATATGACTTTCTATGGTTTGTGTTTCCATATTCCTTTAATGCCAGTTTGAACAAATCCAGATGCTTTGATTCGAAGGTAATAAATTCCTCTTATTTGGAAAAATGATGTTTATTTTTGTTCTCTCACCCTTAGCAGGTGGTTCCATTTTAGCACACTTCAGAGTTATAATTTCATGCTTATTAAAAACATTTATTATGATCCACATAGATGAATGAAACTTTTATTTTATTAAATTATTTTCCAAAAAATCTGTTATTTTTAAAAATGTATTTCCTTTAAGGGTTATTTTAGAGCATTCAGAGAGGATCTAGGAGTGTGGTATTATGCAACTTTTAAGTAGGTTTTAAATGGTTATTTATACGATTGTTTCTTTAAGGCTTATGTATATTGACCATTATATGCTATAAGATATTTTGAAAGTAAATTTAAGTTATGTTTTACATAGTTTATTTTTTGGAAAAAATTATTGAAATGACTTATGAAATTCAGTATACTCTCAACATTAATTTTTTCTGAAATTAACAAATTGTCTACTGAACCTATTATATGGCAGATATTTTCCAAGGCGGTGGTATCATGATATATGCCAACAACAGTTTAGATTTTTTGTTTCTTCTCAATCTAGCTCAGACGTAGTACAATTAGCCTTTATAATTTTAGCTATTCTAATAGAATTGTAAGCATCTCTCATTTTGATATTAATTTGTATTTCTTTAATGTTTAAATTTTGAGAAATTTGTCATGTGCTTATAAGACATCCATATCCTTTTGGTGACATGTCTCTGCAATAATTTTCTTCACATGTAAAATTGGATACTCTGTTTGGTTATTAGTAAGGTTTTTTATTTTTATTCATTTTTTAATAATCAGAGTAGATGTCCATTGTCAGATATATAATTTGCAAATCCCTTCTCCATCTTTACGGTTTCTCAATGGAGCTTTGATAGCTGTGTCTTTCAAGAATTATGCTACTTCTTTCCTGGTACACGGAGGTATGACTAGAACATTATCAATGTTGACCTTTGCAAAGAAAATCATGGCTTAAGATATATGTAGTCTGCAGCTGTTGGGAGTGTTCTGTAATATCAAGCATATCTAGTTAGTTGATAATTTTGTTCAAGTCTTACATATCTTACCAATTTGATGACC
>NW_026753856.1:0-1318 GCF_022355385.1 Mustela nigripes
GTGGCTGGACCATTAGATGTCATAATGGGCTTGACATGTCCCTAGGCCCCAATGTTTAACCAGATTTCTGGTTGTCCAGTTGCCCCTCCCCAGGGCTCTAATCTGGAATCCCTCATTTGGTGGGATACCTGAGGTTGTTAAACAAAACAAAACAAATCAACGACAACAGAACAAGGGACTTCTTCCATCCCACAGAATGACCCCAAACTCTTTGGACGGGGCCAAACCCCCAGAGAGTAAGACTCGTCCATTTCCCATGAAGTCACCCGGAAATATCACGACCATGAGTGACACGATATCCAGAGACAAAAACTTGAGCAAGAGCCTCACACTCGCCCTATTTTCATATCCCTAAGAGTTCTCCTCATGGTCTGTAGATCTGTCCTGCCACACCTATGACCCGAAACATAAGCCGAGTTTGTGTTATCAGACAACTGTCCAAACAGCCCTGGCCTACACACCCTACTGGCTCAGGCCCCTGGAGCCAAACCTGACGACTGTGCTTGCCCTCTCCAAGGGAATTGTGTGTGCCCATTCCAATGGCTACAACCCTACTAATAGGATAAACCTCAAAAGTACCTGAGGCCATCTCAATATTTGTGGCCTCCCAGGACAAACAGGGGCAATCTGGGCCCATCTGAGCACCTACCTGCACTCAGACCGTAGACTGATGTCCCCAGAGGTAAAAAGGCAGGAACATGCCCCTAGGCACCTATCGGATCCATTGCTTTGGTTTCCAGGCATCTCTCCTCAGAGGAATGGATTTCAATAACAGCATATGGCTGTTCTTGAATCATCCATCAGAACAAATCTCAGCTACACATGGGAAACTTGCACGATGGAGCTGTGTGAAAGCCTCTCTTTAGGAGAACCCTTCAGGGCCCCAGTGCCACCGCTTCATTCCAAGGTCTCCATAGACACAAAATCATATTAGGACACATCCACGGGTGAGTCCATTTCAACTCAGACACCTCGGTTGCTCCCCCAGGTCCAGCTGATCAAACCTGTCTTGTTGCTTGGAGACAATTTGAATGCGTGGTGGGCTACCCAGCCATCCATCCTTAGAACCCTGCTCGGAATCGTTGTCCTGGAGCCAATCAACAGGTCTCAATTGTCCTGCAGAAGAATCTTTGCAGTTGGGAGCTTCTCACAACTCCCATCTTGGGAAAAACCCCATGGCCTAGTGATCCACGCCCCCCTTCAAGAAGGGGCCATCAGGGACAGGATGTCCAACCTGAGCGATCGTCTGATCCTCGCCCTGACTTCAGATGCTCGAGATCTCGATTCAAGTCTCACCCAAAAACCTAGGCCTAGCTTG
>NW_026753857.1:0-1318 GCF_022355385.1 Mustela nigripes
ATGAAACTACACTAAATTAAGCTGCTACTTGATGGAGAGCTGTCATTCATTGCAATGATCTTTGGGTGTGGAGGAAGGGATAATGGTCAAATCAATTTTGTTGTCACCCAGAGTTGTGATTGTGATAACAGAAATGTCTGTTTCTCTTCCAATCTCCCTAGTTTCTGAGTGCAGCAGCTAAATTACCAGCTCCCAGGCAAGAAGAAGAGAGGAATGGAAAAAATAGAATAGCAAGAATTCAAAGATAATTTTTTTGATAGCATTAAAGTGTTATGTTTTATTTGGCTTATTTTATTTATTCAGGAAATCAGGTGGCAGCCTTATGTTTTACCATAATTTGCTAGTATAATGCAAATTGAATAATAAAAATGCAACACATATGTACTAGAATAAATTACATGTAATAGATACTTATACAATAAAATGAAATGCGTATCTAATATAAATATTTAAAGTAAAATATAGTTAAACAGATAAAAGGGTACAAGAGGCTGGCTTCCCTTCAGATTTCTAATAGGCTCCTGTCTGGGGGTCTCTAGCTCTTAGGAAGTGGGCAGGCCGCAGAAGCCCAAGGTTGTAGAGTTCCTCTGAGGCCAAGTTCAGTTTTCTATGCAGGACAGAAAACCTGTAAAATACATCCTAGACTTGCTTCGCTGCCTTCCTAGTAGGGAATCCGTTCCCTCAAGAGTGGTCCAACCTCTCTTCCACTATTTGGGATGTAGAAAACTTTTAGACATTTCTCCATTGGTGCTGATTCCATCCTCATTTTTAACAATCTAGCTGTGTGTTCATCTGGTCTTCTATTAGTTCCTGTATTCAACAAACACAGAGGACTCACTGTGTCCTAACTGTGACCAAGACATCCAGCATCTCATCCCACAAGGGAAACATATTAGCAAATGTGGAAGCAAAGAGGGATGGAGTAAGGCAGTTACATCTGAATCAAGACCAAACTAACAAGCACAGCCTGCCATGAAGAACATTCCAGGTATGGGCCCCATAGGCATGAAGGTGGAAATGAATAGATTATGTGCAGACGGCAGGACAGGAGACGAAGGGGACACTGGAAAGGAAGGCTGTGGAGCAGCTGTCGGCATTGGAGGCCTTGTGAAGGACTCTGGAATTCCCTTTGGTTTCAGCCAGAAGCTACATGAAGGTTTAAGCGGGGAATCATCAGATTAGCCTATATTTGTAAAAGATCGCTCCTCTTCCACAGAAGACATGGGGATTAGGTGGGGGTGTCCACGAGCCTAGAAGCTGGAAATGGAAGCAGATGAAGTTTCCAATATCCTGGCCAAGGAGTGAGTCTGTCGCAGTG
>NW_026753858.1:0-1318 GCF_022355385.1 Mustela nigripes
TTTTTTTTAAAGATTTTATTTATTTATTTTACAGAGATCACAAGTAGTCAGAGAGGCAGGCGGTGGGGGGGGGGGGAAGCAGGCTCCCCACTGAGCAGAGAGCCCAATGCGGGGCTCGATCCCAGGACCCTGAGATCATGACCTGAGCTGAAGGCAGAGGCTTAACCACTGAGCTACCCAGGTGCCCCTGTAGTTTTATTTCTAAATAATTTTCAGCTTAAGACTTTTTTGTGCTGCTGGTAATAATGAAAAGCAGAACATAACTGTCCAATAATAGGAATTTAATTGGAGAGCTCCAAATGCCCCCTCCAAAAGATTAGAGTTATTTTTTTTAAGTAGGCTCCACACCCAACGTGGGGTTTGAACTTACAACCCCAAGATCAAGAGTCACATGCTCCACCAACTGAGTCAGCCAGGTGCCCCAGATTAGAGTTATTTTTATTTTCCCCACTTCATGGGCATTGCACAGGCATTACTAAAAAAAATAAATACAGAGAAGCAAAAGAACAAGAACTCCCAAAATACCATTCTTCCAGAGAAAATGCCTTCTATCTATCCAAATGCTTTCCTATGCATGGAATACAGATCCATCTAACTGCTAGATAGTTTTATACTCTCCAGAATAAGAACAGTTGTGACTTAAAAGAGCCATCTACCACTTGTTTAATTTTTCATTAAAAATATATCTATTTGAGTATCTATTAAAGGCCAAGTATTCTGCTAGACATTGGGTATTCAGTAGTGAACAAGATAGAAATGAACTCTGACCTCATGAAGCTTTCAGCCCAGTGAGGGAGAAACAAAGAATCAATTACAAAGCAAACAGTTAAAAGTCTTTGATGGGATGAATAAAGACATATAGCTAGAGGAGCACAAAGAGACACCTGACCTGAACAGGATGGGGTGGCTTAGAAGTGACTTCTTTAGAGGAATGTGAGACCTGAAGGATGAATTGTAGATAGATTATAGAGAAGGGGGAAGGAAACAGAGCAATTCAGGGAGCTAGAGCGGAGTGTGATTAGAGGAAATCCGTCAGGGATGAGAACGTGTCACAATTAAGGAACTGAAAGGAGTGCAGTGAGGCTGTAATAAAAACAAGTAGAACATGGCAGCAGATAAATGGGAAGGTGAGAAGGGACTAGACCATGAAGGCCCCTGTAAACTACATTAGCAAATCTGGTCTTTGTATGGAGGTAAGAAATTATTTAAAGCAAGGGAATGTGGACATTGCTGCTATAAACATTCGGGTGCATGTGTCCCTTTGGATCACTACATTTGTATCTTTAGGGTAAATACCCAATAGTGCAATTGCTGGGTC
>NW_026753859.1:0-609 GCF_022355385.1 Mustela nigripes
ACCTGGGCACTAATGCCCTTTCTGAGACAGCCTGAGTCTGGACCTCCTGGCCCCACCCAGACAGCTGGTCACACACTGAGCTCATATGACCTGCCATGGCCTTAGGACTTCATCTCTTCTCAATCTCAGGTTTCAGGCTTCAGAACCGAGACATTATCTCCAATCACGGCACGGGTTTGAAAATAATGCAGAAATCAGAACGCTTTCCCCATGGCAAGAAACCTTGTGGTTGGCATGTTGTCCAAGGTTCAGTGTACTGGAACCCAGTGTGGCCCATGAGGCCCCGCCCATGCTTGCGGGCCACCTTGGTCACAAACACACATTGTGACCCTGAGCCTGAGCCCAGTCCTCAGGTAAGGCCTCCTAGTGGCTGGATGGAGAGACAGCATATTGGGCTTGCCATGCCCCTAGGCCCCAATTTTTAACCATAGTTCGGGTTGTCCCTTCTCTCTTGCCCAGGGCTCTGCTTTGGAATTCCTCTTTTGGTGGGACCCCTGAGGTAACAAACCTGAAAGGAGTCCTTCCATCCCACAGATTGACTAAAAACAATTGGGATCGGGCCAAGTCCACAGAGAGCAAGATTCGTCCATGGCCCATGAGGCCTCCCCA
>NW_026753859.1:709-1318 GCF_022355385.1 Mustela nigripes
ACCTGGGCACTAATGCCCTTTCTGAGACAGCCTGAGTCTGGACCTCCTGGCCCCACCCAGACAGCTGGTCACACACTGAGCTCATATGACCTGCCATGGCCTTAGGACTTCATCTCTTCTCAATCTCAGGTTTCAGGCTTCAGAACCGAGACATTATCTCCAATCACGGCACGGGTTTGAAAATAATGCAGAAATCAGAACGCTTTCCCCATGGCAAGAAACCTTGTGGTTGGCATGTTGTCCAAGGTTCAGTGTACTGGAACCCAGTGTGGCCCATGAGGCCCCGCCCATGCTTGCGGGCCACCTTGGTCACAAACACACATTGTGACCCTGAGCCTGAGCCCAGTCCTCAGGTAAGGCCTCCTAGTGGCTGGATGGAGAGACAGCATATTGGGCTTGCCATGCCCCTAGGCCCCAATTTTTAACCATAGTTCGGGTTGTCCCTTCTCTCTTGCCCAGGGCTCTGCTTTGGAATTCCTCTTTTGGTGGGACCCCTGAGGTAACAAACCTGAAAGGAGTCCTTCCATCCCACAGATTGACTAAAAACAATTGGGATCGGGCCAAGTCCACAGAGAGCAAGATTCGTCCATGGCCCATGAGGCCTCCCCA
>NW_026753860.1:0-1318 GCF_022355385.1 Mustela nigripes
GGGGGGATGGATGGGAGTGAGTCGAGGACTGGATACAAAGATAAGGAGGGGGCATGAGTTGAGGGTGAGCACATAGCCAAGAAGTACCATTATGAGCAAAATGGGAGTCAAAGAGGGATGTTCAAGGGATAGGATGTTTGAACTCAGTAACAGTACCACTGATAACGGTACTACAGTAAATGTCTCCTTCAACCAGTGTGTTCCACTTTATGTGACAAGTTGAATAATCTCACTATTATCTAGGTCACCCTACTGCCTTGCATGCGTAGATTTTCAGTTCTCCTACCCAAGGGAAAAATGTAAGTTGATTCTCATGACTGAGCTTTGAGATCTCTCAAGAATGTTTGTGTTTTAAAATATAGATCCTCTCCTGGGGCAGAGAGACAACACCTACCGTTGTTGGCAGCACCAGGAGCTATGAGAGGTTGGGTGCCTCAGAAAGTGACTCTAAGACAAGGATGTGAGTACAAGTAGTTTCTCTGGAAGGATCTTGGGTGGGAAGAAATGATGGGAGCTAATATGTGAAGAAGGAGGCAGCCAACACAGAAGACAGGGTGTTAGTTTAGAGGTCACTGCTTGGGCAACTCTGTCTCCATCCACTGGGAACGTTTTAAATACATGCAGAACAGCCCTGACTCATCCCATCCAAGTGCAAAAAGACCTGCACGGGATGAGTGTTGCTCTTATGGACATTGGTTACCTGGCCCCCATGGCCAAAGAAGCCAAGGAAGACAATGGACACCCTCGGGCAAAGAGCTGCAGGCACCTGCGGGAGGCAGCCACTGTGTGGACAAGACAGGGCTTGTCAGTGAAGACACTAGAGGGCACCAACCCTCTCCTCTCCTCTCCTACCTATCATGACCCATGGGACCTGAAATACTGAGAAATTAGTGTAGTGCTGCCCATCATACACCAAGTGACTGCCAGGATGCCTTACTTTCCTGATCACTTACAGTCCCAACACTGATACTTCTTAAATAACAAGTAACTTCTGTCCCATGACTACTCCAACCCCACTCTTTCACTCCAGAAGTTTCAGTTCAAGCAAATCTTCTTCCAAGTACTCTTCAAATATTGCCAGGACAAAGACATGCACCTTTAACAAGGGATGGAGGATTATCGACAGTCTATACCTTGTGCCAAGAACAGCAAACAATTTTGTCCTCCAAGAAAAAATTCCCATTCCTTGGAGTCTCAGAAGGCATAGGATTTAAGAGTGCTCACTATCCTTGAAATCATTATTAATAAGCACAGCTTTACAAGCTGAACAACAATTGACAGTATATTGTGGTAGTGACAAAATAAAAAATGTAATCAT
>NW_026753861.1:0-1318 GCF_022355385.1 Mustela nigripes
CAGGGAGGTCTGAGGGACTAGTTTCCACCTGGGATCCCAAGTCCAGAACAAAAGTGGCGAGTCCAAGGCTCGGGATGAGGGAAGGGGGTCCTCGGCACCCTGCGTGGGGGTGCCAAACGATGGGTGCTATTGAGCTCGGTGCCGGGGGGCACCTCGCCAGGCTCCGTCCCTGGCCTGACCCCGTGGGGTCCCGGGAGTGGCGTGTCCTCCGGGGTGGTCCCGCTGCTGCCCCGGCGGTCGTGGGAGGCTGGGTTCCGACACCCCCGCGAGCTAGCGGCCCGCGCTTTCTACTCCAGGTGAGGGCGCGGCGCTGTGTCACTTTACCTGCTTGCAGAGGGTCCTCCGGAGAAGCCATGGGGCGGTGGGGTGGGGGCAGCGGGCCGCGGGAGCGGGACAGCGAGGCCACAGGGGCTGGGCGGGAGCGCGGGAGTGTGGGGGTCCTGCAGTGCTGACTGGGCCCCAGCAGAGCACCGTGGCACTGCGCGCCCCTCCTCCGCCAGCCCCTCCACCTCCTCTCAGACTCTCTGCCACGTCCTCCGTGAGCTCACTTCCAGATTCCGCAATTAGCAAAGCCCCTTCTCCGGGCCGCCCCAGCCCCCCGCCCCTCCCCCTCCGTCCTGAGGCGCGGGCCCAGGGCACGGGCGCCTGCGAAGCCCCGGGGGCCTGCCAGCGTGGCCAGCGCCAGCGCTGAGCAGGCTCCTAGCCTGGCTCCCCGAGCGGGTGTCCGCGCGCTGCCTGGCTGCAAAAAGATCATCAACCCTAAACCCTGGCTGCACTCTTGGGTCAATTCGCTGCCTTCCTGATTGTGCCCAAAGCCGGGAACCAGCTTCCCCAGCACAGGCCTGGGCTGAGATGCCTGCCCGCGATCTGTTTGAGCAGTCTCCTAGTCTCCAGACAGGGTCCGCCATTGCATGATGGCACCCACGAATCACTTCGACCTGGATGTTTGGGTTTTTTGTTTGTTTTTTGGTAATTGGTTATTACATGACCTCCATGGTAGGTGCTCCACAAAAGGAGTGAAAAGAGGACGCCTGATACATACACATATGGCCATTCTAGAAAAAGAACTTGGGGTTCTCGCGGAAGCACGGCATTGGTCCTTGCACTATGGTTTAATAGAAAAGGGATTATGCACCAACTTACTTAAATGAGCATAGTTTGAAATCGTTTACTGAGAATAAATATTTAAAACAGTTATATTTTAACTAAATCTATCATCAATCATAAATCTATTACACTAAGGTTACAGGCAATTTAAATGCAATAGCACTCTCTTCAGGGTTTTAAATAATCCGTGTCTGTCTTGGCACATGAGAAT
>NW_026753862.1:0-1318 GCF_022355385.1 Mustela nigripes
ATCCTTCCGCACGCGCCTGTCAGAGCCTCCTGCCATTCCCAGGGCACGCAGAACCCAGAGAGTGAGGCCTTGGGTGCTTTCTAGTGACAGATTCAAGGCAATTCTTCGACTTTGGGACTTCAGAGTTAACATAGTTTTCATTTGTGATTATTATTTTTGTGTGGGGGCCATAGCTTTTCTTTTGACCTATGGTTGTTTTCACTTCCGGTTCTGAAGAAGCTCCTAAATCCTAACCCTGTTGAGGACTCCCAAAGCTCTCAGAGCAGCAGTGCTGGGGGACAGTGTGGACACATGGTTTGGTTTCTCCTCTGGCCTGATTCTGTGGCAGCCCCGCTCTGTCCTCCTCAGACTTCAGAGCAATATCTGAACAAGTGGAGAAGGGACCAGGGGGTCAGGAAGGTGGCCACCTAAGAGTGACTTCTCTGGAGGGAGGCTGAGCTAGCAAGTGAGCTTGTTAGTCCAGCTCTGCCTGCAGTTGGGATGGAATGAACAGGGGCCAGGGAAGGGGAGGAGGAGCAGAGAGCTGGGACAAAGGGACCAAAGAGGAGATTCAGATGAAGGGATGTAATGGGGAGAAAAGAGAAGAAACTCTAGAAGACAGGCATGTAGAAAGGAAATGGGATGAAGTGGGCATTGGGAAAGGGCACCACCAGAGGAGGGGAGAGGGGAAGGGAAGAGGGAGAAAGAGAGGAAAGGGGAAAGGGGGAAGGGAGGAGTCAGCATGCCAGGGCTCCCCCTGCATCAGAAGACGAGGTGGCTGGTCCAGCTTCTCAAACAGGGTGCTCACTCTTTGGTCCCAGTTTCTGCTCCCAGTGTTACTGGGCTTTGCAAGGAAGGCAGGCTGTCCCCTGGGACCTACTGGAGCCCACAGGAGGGTGAGAGAGGTAAGATGCCATCCGGTCCTGTCCTGAGCTGCTCCCAGCCACTGGCCTCACCACATGGTGCAAGAGGGACCCCAGAACAAAGGAAGGACACAGGCCCGCATGTCTGCCGGTGGCCCTGGGCACTTAGCTCATCGCAGTGAACCACACTGCCTCCTCAACCCAGGCTTTCAAAGCCTCCTTCTTCGTTCCTGGCTTTCATGTCTGTAGGAACTGAGCCAGATCTAACTCATCTCCGACAGACAATTCTGACTCACCCCGTGTCAGATTTTTATGAGTGGCTGTGATAGAGTAAGATAGCAATGCTCCAACAAACGGACTGTTTCCTCCCACTTGACCTCAACAGTCTTATACATTTTCTTAGCGAAAACATCTTGTCTCCTTCCATTAAGCTCCTAACGTGGTCTAATAGTATACATGTGCCTTTGTTAGATTGA
>NW_026753863.1:0-1318 GCF_022355385.1 Mustela nigripes
TAAATTCCTCACTTCTCCCTGCAAAAGCTCTACAAACTTCTCAAGGAGATGGTGTGCAAATAAACACGAGTTGACCCTAGTATCCCAATAAAATCGGGCACTGAAGAATACAAAAGTTCTAAATCCATGGGAATTACCCAACACCAAATTTTACCAACTTTCAAGTGAGTGTCACATAAGCAGTAGCTGAGGGTTCAAATGCGGCACTATGATCCAAGAGGCACTAATCATCTCCTGCTGCAGCAGTAGCTTGGCCATCTTTACTTCCAAAAAAGACATGATTGGATTCAGAGAAGCAGCAAGACTGAAGCAAAGTACATCGAATCTACCACCGAGTCTAAGAAGTTACTCTGCTCAACACTCAAGAATGTCCACTTCACAAAAGGGTTAAGTAAAGTTGTTAATTTGCAGGGGTAGCTCATCCTAAAAGCCGATGGCATCATCCTTCATGACACTGGCAAACCCTACTTTATCCGTCTCCTCTTATCACAGAGGAAAGGGCAGAGTTTCCTCCCCACCCACAGCCACCTTCAATATACACCCCTTTATTTCCTATGTTGAAAGGCTTAGGGTAGAGTTCTCTCAGCATGGTGAGGAGGCAACCTTCCTGGCCAGGAGCTGGTGACCCCTCCAGGCTCTTAAGTTGTATCACAGAACAAACAGGAGACAACCACAGGATAGGATGGAAATCTTCTCAAACTGGTTTGTGGTGATGCTTGCACAAGTCTTTAAAACAACTGAAATTCAATGAATCGTGCACTTACATGAGTGACTTCGACAAGATGGAAATCATACCTCCATCAAACTACACAATAATCACCAGCCAGGGGCAGACTGCAATGACACAGTTAGAAAAAGGAGTGTATCCAAGACCCACAGAGACCCTCCACCTGACTGACACACCCAATATACATCTCTGTTGCTCCCTGAACCTCCGAGGATCCTATTCAGTATTTCCTCCTGCTTCCCTTCACATGTTCCTCTGGCACATCTGACCTCCTTCCCATTCTGCTCCAGAGCAGACCTTATGAATTCCTTCCACGAATCCACCTGGAGTATTCAACACATAAAGTACACCTGGCAATAACAATGAAAAGTTGGCAAGGGATCTTGTAGACATCGATTCCTTTTTTCAGAAGAAATGGGAAGGAAAAGGAGGCATTCGAATTGACTCCCCTAGCCAGAGTGCTCTAATCTCCCACACAGCACCTTATTTATACCTGTCTCTGAGGCTGTAAAACTTGATTCTGCTCATCCTAGTGCCTTTCTAACCGACTCCTTCCCCACTCCTCACAAATATCTTGACCAGTACCTTTCA
>NW_026753864.1:0-1318 GCF_022355385.1 Mustela nigripes
ATTTGGGGAGGGTATGTGATTTGGTGAGTGCTGTGAAGTGTGTAAACCTGGTGATTCACAGACCTGTACCCCTGGGGATAAAAATATATGTTTATCAAAAATAAAAAATTAAAAAAAAATTGAGGCCTAGAGGCATGGCAAGCCCAAAATGCTGACTCTCCATCCAGCCACTGAAGGCCTTACCTGAGGACTGGGCTCAGGCTGAGGGTCACAATGTTTGTTTGTGACCAATGTGGTCCGCAAGCGTGGGCGGGGCCTCATGGGCCACACTGGTTGCAACAACACTGAACCTTGGACAACATGCCAACCACAAGGTTTCTTGCCATGGGAAAAGAGTTCTGATTTCTGCATCATTTTCAAACCTGGGCCGTGATTGGAGATAAGGTCTAGGTTCTAAAGCCTGAAAACCGAGGTTGAGAAATATGACGACCTAAGGCCATGGCGGTTCCAGTGTGCTTATGTGCGGCCAGCTCCCTGGGTGGGGCCAGGAGGTCCAGGATCAGGCTGTGTCAGAAAGGGCATTAGTGCCCAGGTCAGCCTATATATTTGGGGTACACCCGAATGTGTGCCCTGTTGATCCTCATTTGGGGTTTCTGGGTAGCCCCAGAGGGCAATGTTTTTCTTCTGGAGGGCGGGCAGGGTGCTGCATTGTAGTTCTCAATTGCCAAACTGGAGGGCATGTGGGCCAGTAGTCTGAGGACGGAGGTCTGAGAACCCAAGCTAGGCCTCGGTTTCTGGGTGAGTATATGGCAGGCACAATCTACAGACCTGAATTGAGATCTCGTGCATCTGAAGTCAGGGCGAGGATCAGACGATCGCTCAGGTTGGACATTCTGTCCCTGATGGCCCCTTCTTGAAAGGGGGGTGTATCACGAGGCCATGGGGGTTTTCCCACGATGGGAGTTGTGAGAAGCTCCCAACTGCAAAGATTCTTCTGCAGGACAAATGAGACCTGTTGGTTGGCTCCAGGACAATGATTCCGAGCAGGGTTCTAAGGATGGATGGCTGGGTAGCCCACCTCGCATTCCAAGAGTCTCCAAGCAACAGGACAGGATAGATCTGCTGGAACTGGGGGAGCATCCGAGGAGGCTGAGTTGAAATGGACTCTCCCGTGGATGTGTCCTAATATGATTTTGTGTCTATGGAGACCTTGGAATGAAGCGGTGGCACTGGGACCCTGAAGGGTTCTCCTAAGAGAGGCTTTCACATAGCTCCATCATGCAAGTTTCCCATGTGTAGATGAGATTTGTTCTGATGGGTGAATCAAGAAAGCCATATGCTGTTATTGAAATCCAGGCCTCTGAGGAGAGATGCCTGT